>NW_009613408.1:43631-54783 GCF_000690535.1 Cariama cristata
GTCAGGAGCTGCTGATGGTTCTGTCATGGGCTTGAGAATAAGCTTAACTGAAAAGAAGATCTTGATTTCACCCTCTATCACACGGCATACTTTATGGTTTTATTACTACTCTTTCATGCTAAATCAGAGCAGATTTTAAATTAAATGTCAAACGCAGAATAAAAATTTAGAGAAAGGAGGCTGGCTGCTCAGAGGCAGCTATTTCTTCATGTCAGTTTGCTATATATTTTCCAGGAAGCTTTATGAGTCATTACTTTGTTGTCTGCTACACAGACAAGTCACAAATCATTAAAAAACAGGATTGAAATAAAAAAAAAAATCACTTTGCTGTGGCTAAGTGCATTTCCTCTTAGATATCAGGTGCACATGTCAAGTTGGAAACAAATTTCCTAGTGGAGAAGACAACTCAGATCTGTTGCAAGGGCTTGCATGGAGTTTTTGCTATTTTTGGAGAGGAAGGGTGATTATATTTTTTTAATTCTGAAAATATACATTGAGCTTCTTAGACAACTAAACTAACAACCTCGGCATGGCCCAGGGGCGTTAGGTCTGATAATAGAAGGAGCTATCTCCCCCACCATATAGTGTTAATTTAGCTAATACAATTGGATTGGGCCTTCTAGATTTGGTAATAGGTAAAGCTGTTTTGTCCTTTTACGTAATAGTTGAAACTGTCAGTTGTTTCTAACAAACTTTAAATACATAGACTAAGTAAAGAATATCAAATAAAGAACAAAACTCAGAAGGTTTTAAACAAATGACCAGGCATAACAGCAACTGGCTGCCAGTGCCAGCACAAATAATTTTCTGCAGTGAAGGGCATCTCATTTCAAATCCTTCTCCGGAAACATTACACCTGTGCTCTTAAACTCATTCTCCCTGCTCAGGAAATCAGCAGGACTCAGTTACTGGTCCTAAGTGACCTTCTTCCATTCAGTAGTTCTTGTCATCAGGGATGTCCCAAATGGAGAAAACGTGAAAGTAAGTCAAAACTCCAACAACTTCCTACTAGTTTTGGGGTAACAGGCCTTCTAAAAGGTGGATCCTCAGTTCCAGCTCAGTTTTTAGGGGAAAGATGAGATGCTTTAGCTTTGACTGTGGCATAACATACAGTACATAACTTGGAAAAACTTCCTATCATCTGCTGCAATCAGGTGCAGAACTAAATGCTCAGATAATGGGAGCAGTAGGCAGACAGATGCGTGTTTTATATGGGCTCTAGCAATCGGATATGTAAATAACTCGCCACAAATAGCTTTGTATATATTGAAGCTTGGATAAATTATTCTTAGACATTTCATCACCTATTTGTGGGGAAGAGAAGTGGAAGGAAAAAGTTGCAAATCCAGAATAATCAAATGATATATCTGTCAGTCCTCCCACTCGTTCTCTCTTTTCTTCCAAGCTACAGTGCTTAAAAAGATTCAGAAATAGAACTCTTCAGCTACTTTTATATCTTTGAGAGGTTTTAAATGTGTGAATCGGTAAATTCAAAGCTATTACTTCCCTGAGCATAGCTACCTTGGGGCACATTAAGATGTTAATCCAACAAGACAAACAACAATGTAAGTGGTCCATATCCCTGAGAGAGCTGAAAGACAGCTGCAGTGAGAATCCTCTTGAATTTGCTTATTGGCAACAATTTAAATTCCCACCCAGATTTCTTTTTCACTTGATGAAACTGCAGATGACTAGAAGGTGGAAGAGCAGGGCTCATCCCTCTGCTGCAACGGAGGCCCACAGAGAAAAGTGCTGGCAGGCAGGTGAACCAGCAGCCATTCTCAGTGACACCTGCGTGGCTGGGTGTAGGTCAGGGGCATGCAAGTCCTGCTAGAAAGACCACAGCTACTGATGGCAACCCATCTGTGCCTTGTGCTTGCGACAGCTTCCACGCCTGTCCCCGATTTACCTTCATGCCAAAAGTGAATATCGTGATGACAATTTTAAACACCAAAGCCAAGGCTAGCTGCCACATGGCAGTGTAGACTCCGGGGCCGGCAGGTCTATCGGGAATGTCATCCACTGGCCGGGTCATGTTTGGGTCATTGATGTAGTCGCAGAGCTGTGAGGACTCCAGGGCACCGCAGTCATTGAAGAGCTCCGAGATCAGCTCACTGGTGCTCCTCCGGGTGTAGGGATTGGGGTAGGCGATGATGGCAGTGATAGCCGTTATCACTATGACCTCCAGGACTGGGTATTTCCCAAGTCTGGTGGTTTTTCGCCTCCTGCACCAGGCGATGTTGCATCGGATAAAGAGGGTCCCCCAGAGCCCACCAAAGACACCGAGCAGGATGAAAGGGAAGAGCTCGGCCATGTACCAGGGGGTGTGATACTCCACATAGAACAGGACCAGCCGGCTGTTTCCAAAAGGGTTAATGGACCTCAGTGTGAAGGCAGCCACGAGAGCAGCAAAAAATGACCTCCAGAGGGTTTTCAGAGGAAAGTAGTAGCTGACCTAAAACCAAGCAGAGACCATAAACACTTCACTGAGTGTAACAGAGGATGTTTGCTTTCATTGCCATCACCATGTGTTTCATCTGTGACTACGTCTGGCCTCACTGGGAGCACTAGTCCTTACCACAGCCGGAACATGTTCACAAAGGTATCAGAAAAGGCATTTTCGGATTTCAGATAGAGGGCAGAAACCAGTTAAAAATCGATAAATCTAAACCCAGAGTTGCTGGCTAGAAATGATAAGAGATGATGCTCAACAGCTTGGCCCATGCAGCAGCAAGCTGAAAACTGAAGAAGCCTCAGCATCTGGATACATTTCCAGATTGAATAATTTGTTTCCAGAAAACCAGTGCTCTCCTCCTACTCAGTTTAGGCTAAAATACCTGGTTATTTCTTATTACTAGAAATCAAAGATTATTTTTGCTTTAGAAGAAAAACAAGCATATAAATATTTGAAAAAATAAAGAGGAATCTTAGAAAAAGGTATCAAATGGAAATATATTTATTAAGCAAGTGAACTGCCAGGTCTCACCTCTTCCAGACTAAAAAGCACTCCTCCAATTGGAGCCCCAAAGGCAACAGAAACTCCTGCGGCAGCTGCAGCCGAAAGCACCTACAAAGCAAATATTTATGTACAAGGCATGAGTCCTTTGAAACACCGAATACCCAGACAGGGAAATTAGAGATGATGTGAGCCAACCTCACCTCTCGTCTCTTTCCTTCATTCTTGCTGTACTTTGAGAAGAGGCTGCTGAAGAAGTTTCCACAGCAACAGGCCACGTGGACTAAGGGCCCCTCTTTCCCAAGGCTGAGGCCTGAAGATACCACCAGAACCAAGGTGACTGTTTTGATTAAAAGTGTCCACTTTCCCAGGTAGCCCCTAATAATGAACCCACTCAAGATGGTTTTTATCTGGAAAGCAGGAAGAACATGTTGAAGAGCCAAAGAAACCTTTTCTACTCTGAACTTGCAAATGGAGTTGAAACTCCAGCGGAGTTTAAAAAATTGCAAACTGCTTGAAAAGAGACAGTCGTGGAGAGAAAGAAACCGTAGGTAGGGCAACTTTCCCACAGCGATATCTGCACAGGAGTTAAGCAGACCACGCTTTCACTGTTGTCATGGGTGGTCCCCTGCGTTGGTAAGGAGTCTCACAGAGATCAATAGAAATATGAAACTCTTACATAGCTCCTTGGCTTACAGGATCAGAGTTAAACTAGACTCAACTTTAACAAAGCAGAAAAAAGGCAAATAAACAACCACAGACTTTTCCCAGTTAAAGCAAGAAAAAAAAAATTCTAAATATTTGGAATGGCCATGCCATAAAAACATGCAAGTATTATGAAATGAGAAAATCGAAGATATCTTGGTTTTACTCATTTCCTTTTAATTTCGCATGTGAGTGGCTAGAATAGAGCACAATGTATGTGCATGACACACAGGCTGCAGGGTGGGATTTGGGTTTGGACTTTAGCCCTGGAAATGGGCGGGGTCAAGCATCACCTCACATGAGAGATTTACCACGTGGAAGCTAGATTTACAATTAACTATGAAAACTTTTTAAAAACACTTACAGATAATATCAAACATGTAACAAACCCACACATGTGACTACTTTGAAATATGGAAATAATTTAAATATTTTTAATTATTTGGGGGGTTTCTTTTTCCTAATTGGCTATGGAACATTTGGATGCTTTTCCTAGAGATGAAGAAAAAAATTACGCCAAGATTTCTAAAATTTGGGCTTTTGATTCTGTCTGCCAGATTCCTAAGTAATAACCCTAGTGATTCTATAGCACTTTTAACAAAAGTCTGCCCTGATTTTAAAAATTTTGAGTAGCTATGCTGTTTGAGTTACAGGGTTCCTCATTTTAACAACTTAAATAGAGACTGAGGCTCAATATATAAATATTGAAAATCAGTTAGGGATTTTGGCTGCCATAATGCTGTCATGCCAGCATGATGTTGTGTACAAGGACACAATTTGGAGAAGATGGACACCAAATGCTTCAGACATCTCCAGTGATGGGTGTCTTGCATCTTCAGTAGCTTAGGAAATCTTTGCTTTGTAGCCCTCCCTCTTCATTACATTTAGGGTTTATTTAAAGCCTAGCCTGGAAAATAACTGGTTTTGTAACTGGCCCAAGTAATTTCATCCAAGGAAAATTCTATACAATCTTTTAGTGAGTATGTGTCTCAGCCACAAAAACTTGGAGTCCATAAAGTGATGACTGGGAGCCATTGATTTTTAATTCAGGCTCTGGCAACGAAGAAATATGTACATTAACCTGTCACAGTGGCATTTGAATATTTTCTACTATGAAAAATTTATATGGGCACCATAAAGACATATTGGACAAAGGAATGAAGGTAGATGAGCTGGAAAGACAATCTTCTTCTTCCTATGCTATCTCATAGTACAGTTCTGGACTGGGAAAAAGCAGCAAATTAATCATTTCTTTATTTTGTTTGGTATTCGGATGTTCATCCACAAAGAGAAACTCACCTCTGGGATTCCAGAGCCACAGGCATAGGGAGCAAACACTCTGACCAGGGAGACTGCCAGGAAAGCAAAACACAGAGCCCACATAATGTATAGAAAATAGTTTAGAATGTAAGCACTTGCACCCTAGAAAAATAACAGTAACAAACATTGTTAGACAAATGCAGGTTGGTAAATCTCACAGTTCTTCTAGGGATCGTGGTGGCATGGAGTCTGGTCTTTTCATTTACATGCTAGCTGCTGCTTTTCCTCAGGAAGGACAAATAACTTTTTATATACTGCAACAATTTTATTACTCATGGAAAACAGCAGCATACTAATATATACCCAGCCCAGTCCACACAGTCTATTTACAAGGGACCCAAACACCTTAAATAGAGGTGCATCTTTGAAGCACTAAAACGCCAAGCCAACCACAGAAAGTTCCAAAATGTCAAACAAATCTGTCATAAGGGCAAAAGTAATTGGTAATAAAAAAGCACCTAATGAAGGAATCTGCTGTGTTCACCCTATGGCAGGTTACAGGGGATAAGACGCTGATACAGCTTTTTCTGTGGGCTGGTATTCAAAGGTCAGCTCTACATGCAGATGCTGATCTTTTCCAACGACGTCCCTGTGTATTTCAGTAGCCACTTCAGTTCACAAACGGGAAGGGTAAAACCATAAATAAAGCCTTTCCTTCTATATGATGCTATCTAGGATAGGGTTGAAAATCATTTGAAAGTACAATAGCTTGGCAGATCCACTCGGACACATATCAGTCATTTTTGCCTTGATATTTTAAAAGCATTCCAGTCAATAATAAAACCTATCTTCAAATTGAATAGCTTTACTTTACTGACAGAATGGAAATGCTAATGATCATTAGCAATGGTTGACTGTGCAGTGCCATAATGAAAGCATAGTCAATAGCGACCTTCAAGCTTTCTACCTGTCTCCAGTGGTCAAGTCAAAAACTGTTGTTAAAATCTGCCTTAGAATACACTTCCCTTTTCACAAGCATAATTTTTTAGATTCATTTCAAAAACCCCACCTACACAGACAAAAGAGAATCTAGTCAGAGGCGTCGAATTGATACAAGGAGCTTCAGCCTTCAAACAATCTCCTCTAGCAACATGACACTACAGAATAGAAAACAAGATGAACCTCAGTGCCTGAATTGGTATGAATCCTTCACCTCCAAGTGAACTCTTCCTACCAGATGCAATCCCAGCTGCTCAAGAACATTGGGGCCCCTGTCTTTGCTCTGCAGGACAGCAGCCTGGATATCAACATTATGATAAATCGAGGAGGAAACAGGCATTAATCAGTTGTGTTGTATTGTGTCTTCAGTTAACAGAGCTGGCCAAGCCCAGTTCCCAGTCATAAAAAACCCAGAGCTGAGAAGTCTCCCTGTTTGCAAGCCTGCAAGGAATCAGCCTTTAACAGAACGGATGCTTGCTAGCCTCATTTTCCAGGTCTCTGTCCAATTGAAAAAACAGTAAGGGAACCACTGCCCTTACCCTTATGGATATATTTGGAAGAAGAGCAATTTGTTAAGGTCCTCTTGTGCTTGCTGAAGTTAGCAGCTGGCTTTGCTGATAACAGCAATACGATGCCATCCCCCAATGCCCTGAGACTAAGCAGTCATGGATCCCACACTTAGAGTGATTGACATCTGTCTGTAGTAACCATGGATCGTTGTTGCTACAGCTGAAGACAGTCTCATGAATGTCTTCTCCTAGTGCTTTCAATTACAAACAGCTATGACAATATTTACTCTTCCTCTAGAGAAAACTCTGGATATGTTGCCCCAGGGCAAAATTCTCCTGTCAGTGTGAACCTGGAGTAACTCCAAAGAAGATCAACGCCATTACAACAATTTGCCCCTGCAATGTTGAGTGAAAGCTGCAGTTTTGCTTCTAAATTCACTGCAGTCAAATTAACTTTCTTTTTACTTCTTCTTTCACATCTCAGAAGTCATATGAAAACTATGTCAGCTCGTTACTGCTATCACACATACACCTACAGCACTGTGGCAGGACCCCACAAGAGTCTATATGGCCAGTTCAGTCTTATCCTTTGGGACAACTCTCATTGTTACATTTTCCAGATATCTGGCATTCTGCAGGTCCAGTTGCAGCAGTTTCTAAGGATTAATAATGAGAAAACCTTTGGGAAGTAAAGTAGTAGTAACTCTATAGCAAATGGCTCATTTCTCATTCATTACGTGTCACTACTAAGGCCCTGGATCAGTAAAAGTCTTAAGCATGTACACTGGAATCAGAGACCAAAAAAGCTCATCAGCAGAGATAATCCTGCCAATACCTTTTCCACTAGTGACTGAAAGGACTTGCTGTGGCAGCAATAGTAATGAAGCAAGTTGGGGAACTAAGCAAAATTTTGTATGTTAGTTTGCAAGACCGAGTAGTATTTCAGATCTGGTGTCGGTCCAGTTGAGGTACAAATGGAAGACAGTTGAAAACAACCCTCACAAACTCAGAATACTGAATAAACCACATCTCTCAGGATGTCCTCCAATGCTTGTTTTCTCCAGAGGCCCAGAGCTCTACTCTGAATTGACCGGGGGTGTCACAGCTTGCAGACTCCCTCCCGTGGTTGTCACACCAATGTGTCTCCTTAAGGCCCTCAAGAGTGACAAATTCAAGGCTGCAAAATTGGGAAGTGGGTTCCAGGTACAGAGGAGCTCCCCTGTCTTGCAGGTCTCAGCTTCATGACAGGCGATCCAGAAGCCCTGGGATGGGAATCCAGTCCATTGCTGGATCCAGTGTCACAAGTCATGGAAGGTACAGGGTCCTTTCCTCTACCCTAGATAGGCGTAAGGCAGCAGAAATGGGGTCCTCGGCTCCAGTGAAGCTGAGGCTGGGACCAAGCTGGATCTGCAGACCAGGTCATTAGAGACTGGCTAGAGATTTAGCTGAAGTGGGTGGCATCTGATGTGCTTTAACACAGCCACTCCTCCAGTGAATTTGAGGTTTTGAAAATCTTGCGTGTCGAAAAAAACCCCAACTCTTCACCTGCTCTTTGGAAGCCCTTCGATGATTAGGGAAGAAAACATAGCCTGGTATGTGTCTGATGTGCTATTATGTTTTCCACAGTAATTTATATCAAGACTCTGCTTTGGGCTCATTTTATAGGAGGAGCAGAATGAAAACATTTTTCAAGAGATGCCATAGGAAATGTCACAATTCTCAGTGAGAACATGTACAGGGTTTATCACAGCAGTAAATCGGCAAAACCACAAGGAAGAACTGATCTAAATCTTAGTCCTCAAAATGTCAAATGTAGTCAGCTATGATGAGAAAGAGTCACAGTCATTATAAAAAAAGAAGACATGTCTGACCAGAGTACCTTTAGGGAAACTGTTCCAAATATTTTTTGTCTAAAATGTACTCCACATGAGTCCTTCTGTGCACTGCCGGTTTATAGGGCTGTTAAGCAAATGTCAGGCACAAAGTGAAGCAACATACCAAAAAAAAAGAAAGGGCAAAATTATCCTGAAACTCAGTCAAATTCAGTGTATTTCGGTCCCTCCTAGAGCCCTCTACAGCTACAGGAACCATGCAAAACTTGCCCGTATGGTAAGCCTTCTGCTACCAAACAGAATTTTTACTTTCTATATTCACATTTTGGTTGGGCTTTGTCTGGGACTTCAATGTAACAGTAATAGACAGCTATATTATTAATATTTACAGCATCCATCAGGCCGTGGCAGTGAGAAACCCACAGGTGTTAGAGGCCCATTTGTTTTGAGAAAGAGCCTAAAACAGCCAAGATGAACCTTTTTTTCCACTGTGACAGTACATAAGGGGGTGAGAAGCCCAGTTTGAATACAGAGTGAGTAAAGTTTCACAGTGCCCACCTAGCTGATACTTGTCTTACTGGCCCCAGCATACAACAGTCATGACCACTGATTTCAAGTAGTGCAAGCAATAGATTTTCTTAAGGATGTGCTCCATATATATTCCAACCTTTCACAGTACCAGCAGGTCAAACACATGTACAAGATTTCCACATCCCACAACAATTGCAACAGTTTCCTCTTCTTTCCCTTCCCACTTTTTTTATTCTCTTAAATTGCATCATCCCCAGTCCTGCAACTTTATACCAGGGTGATGTTCCTTCACTGTTACAAAGACAACCGCCCAAACCATCTGTTGATGAAGACCGGTGCAAAAGTAGCAAAGCTCTGGCAAAGGGAAGCTTGGCACTATGGACTGGCAACTGTGCAGAGTTTTTTGCCTGCAATTATGGGAATATTTGGGAACAGCAGGCATCCCACTACTTTCACTGCGGTTAATTAGAACTATGGAAAACTGGGCTAAACATACTTACAGACACTCTCCTCTAGTACTACTTGTTCTGTAAACCTGAAGCGGTATCAAAGGGAACATGAATGATAAACTTGAATGGTGATGAAGATGCTCTCAGACACTTTCTGCAGGACCAGACTACCTCCACATTGGGAGAAGATCCAAGACAATCTGTCCAAGTCACACATTTTGTAATTGCCTGGCTGGAGATTATTTATCCCATGGAAGTATATATTTTCTTGTATTATTAGCAAAACTGCATTACCAGATACTTTTTTAAAAGCCCCATTACATACTTAAGCCAGTTCTCTTCGAAGCCACATTCATCCCACCTTTCTGTCATATTCAGTTTTTGTCATAGTCAAGTCACCTGCAGAAGTGGGGAGGAGGAGAGATTCCAGACAATAATTCTGCCCAAAAATTTGAGTTGTAATGGGATCAATATTGTTCAATACATTGAATAGCTTAGGTTCAAAATAAGATGTCCTTTTTTTGTATTTTTTGTAAAAGTATCGTCTGCTAAAAGGAATATAGAAAGGTTTCTTTTGGTTGTCTTCAAAATTAAACTTTCACCTGCTTTGCTTTGAAACAGCATTCATTGTATGTAAAATTACAATTTTGAAAAAAGAAATGTAGGGGAAAAAAATGCTAAAATACAAGTTTCATGTCAGTCCAGATCAGTTTTTTTCCCATCCTGTCCTGTCCCCCTGCAAATTTCTCACTTTGGCCGTCTCCCAGGGAGCTTTCAGCAGCAGTTGAACATTTTGCTGTTGAACATTTTGCTATCTGGTAGAGAAACTGAGTGCAAGGGCATAACAAGCAGTTCTTATGCAGTTCCCACTACTACTGACAGCGTTTGAATACATAAAAACCATCTGCAAGCCCCAAAATTTCCTCTTAAATGTATTTGTCAGGGATCATCTTTTTTGTCCCATAAAATTGTGTTTAAAAGAAAAAAATTGGATAGCAGCTCAGGTCCCCTGGTGATTGTGTTTTGAGCGTTATGAAACACTTTTGGTTTAATACTGATAAAAAGAGAGAGTGCTCTCGCAGTTTTCCAATTTCCGTCATACACAATGTTGAAACAACAGGACCTCTTCCAAGTTAAGCAGATATTGCTTGGGGAAATGTCTCTTTTTTTTTTTTTTTTTCTTTTTTTTTTTTCCAGCATGCTCAGGTCATTGCTTTCTCTTTCAGAGAACCTCTCTGGAGGGAACATCAGCCAAGTATGAAAAAAGGGCATTCCCTGGCCTGCCGTCACCCCAACCTAATCAGGTCTCCCGTACCTCAGACTGGCTTACAAGAAGTTCAGACCATTTCTGCCACTGGGGACATTTGTCCCTGTCATCGAACGTGGTTTCGTTGGACGTCCAGCAGCACTGCTCGTGGCTGTACCAGAAGGCAGACAGGCAGACACCCTCTTTCAGGTCTGTCATCCAATCCACAGCTAAATCAATCACTCCGGCTAATGTGCCTGAGAAAAGAAATGCGGAAAAAGAAACCGTGGTATTAAAAAATAGCAAGTGGCAAGGAAAATACATCTAAGTATAATAACAGCAAAAAAAACATGACTGGGGAAGCAGCTGCAATGTAAGCAGAAACAGCCACACAAGCTTGTCTGACCTTCAGTGCTCTCTCATAAGCTTTTATTTTAAATATTATCATTTTCATACTGACTGATTGCCACACAGGGAAGGCATAACTGATCCTGCAGTCTGTCCCAGGCAGGTGCACCATTTGGTTGAGATGGGCAGGGTCTGTACACACATACAAAGCTGCAGATCTCAAACCACACTGTGTATTTCAGGGATGGGGAAGGAGGAGGTTACGTATGGTTACCCCATGGGTTACCGCATGCAGTGTTACAGGCTGGGGGAAGAGT
>NW_009613409.1:0-21100 GCF_000690535.1 Cariama cristata
ATGGAAAATAGTATAAGGTATTAATATTAATACTATTAATAATGGAAACCGCAGCCCCCAGAGGCTCAGCCGCTGCCACAGCGAGGAGGGCACCCAGACATCCCAGACTGGACTGCAACGCCCACAGGAAGCGGATTCAGGAATGCACGGATCAGGGTCGGAGGCAGGAGAGTAAGTAGGGTCCCACAGGGATGCTGGCCACGAAAGAAGAGAGCGAGACCCCCGTGATCCCTGAGCTTTATACTGAGGATGAGGTGGATGGGATGGAATACCTCGTTGGTCAGTTTTTGGTCACCTGTCCCATCTGCACTCCTCTGCAGGTGCGACCCTTTTACAACTTTTCACTTGTTTAACCAAAGAAGGCCAGCAGTGGACGTGGTTCTCATGGGGATAAGTATAAACGTGGGCCTCTCTGCGTACCGATCCTCGTGATAGTTCAGTAGCAACTATAAACATCGAGCGTTATCAGGCCTGAAAAGCAGTGTCTGAAAAACATGTAGTTGTACTTTTAGAAAGTGCAGTTACTTAGAAGAGACTTAACTGAAAGAAAAAAACCTCCTGAAAGGAGAAATAGTCCTGTTTTAGCCAAACCAGGACAGCTGATGATCTAAATATACCTGCAGAGATCATCTGTGGGAAACAAAGACTCTTGCCCAGATGGTCTGTCGACTGCTTGCCCTCCCTGTAGAGATGCATAGCCAGCGAATTTACTTGATTTACGATGTTCAGTTCTCAGGACATGTTAGCTTCCTAACATAAATGGTTTCATTCTCCTTGCTTCCTTAAGGGTGTTAGATAGTCCAGGCTCTGACACAAAATGCTTCTTTTCCAAATCCAGTGAAAGATTTACACAACACCTGTAACAGCTTTCAGTCCTCAAACACCTATGTAAAGTCTGAAATTTGTTCTTGATTACTGTCCATGTGAAACGAAAATGATGTGACTGGGGGATTAGCAGGCTCCAGTGCTCTTTGTCGGTAAACATTTTTCTGTTCTTTCTGCTACAGGAAGAATAAGAAAGCTTTCCAGACTCTTATCAGCAGACTAGCACTGTTAATATTCTGACTTCCCTGACATCTAAAACTGTCTGAACTATGACCAAGCAAATTGTCACAAATATGCAAGCTGATAGATATCCCAAAGAACTGCTGTTTTCATTTCTGATGAACCTGGACCTGCTTGCAAGTCCTATTATCTGAAATCTGTCAGACGGCTGAGAGAGAAGGAAGGGTCCTTACGATTCTGAAATCCAAGACCTCTACGTCTTGAAGGGACTACCTCTACAGTCTCTTCTCCCTAGCGTGCAAGCAACAAGAGAAGTCATCTAGAGATTGCTCATTCCTCCTATGAGTTCAACCAAGGAGTATGTTACCATGTCTGATACCACCTCCTTGTTCTTAATTCAGAATACCTTCTGTGGCTGTTCTGGTCGTTATCTCAACTAGCAACAGACAACTCGGAGAACACCCTCTGACAGAAAAGTCAAAAGGAAACTCCCATGAGCAATCAACTCAAAGAGCTCGTCTCCATGGAGATAATTAGCAAGTGCACAGCAATAAATGCAAAATTTGTTACATGAAAGAGAGCGTGACTCTCTAACCTATTAAGGAAGACATTCTAAGAGGACCTTACAGAAGTTCAGGCCTTCACCACTCACACCAAGAAAGTATCCTCATCCTAGCATACAAAGTCAGAACTCCTCTTATTTCCTCCTTCTTTGGCTCCAAGTCTTACATTTCTTCTGTCTATGCAGTTGTAGATTCAACAGAAAGACTTTCACAAGTCTTCCCCACCCCACTTGCCCATATTTGCAAGAGTAAGAAACAGAGATGAAGATTCTCAGCACCTTGAAAGGGAGTAACACCATTTCTTCTTCCTCCACCATCAGGCAATCTTGGAATGAGAGGCCATGGCTACCACACTTGGTGCTGAGTTTAGTGCTGCTGGGCCACACAAGGGACTATCTGCAAATCTTACACTCTAGTCCTATTAAGATAGACACCAAGATGCTCAACGCAGCATGTTCCGTTCATAACAAAACTTTAGGTGACAAGCATCGGCTTTTGCCCCCTGACCTTCACCCCCTTGAACATCTCAGATGTTAGGTATGACTCTTGGGGAGCCTCTGCTACATCTAGACTCTACTATTCCATCCAAGTCATATACACGTATGGAATACATCTTCTAGTGTGGAAGCTGTAAGGGCTTAAACCTGAACTGTAGTTAAAACTGCTACGGTATTCCAAAGAGCTTTGTACAGATATTTGCAGCTACAAATTTCTTCTTGTGAGTACAGCACAATCATGCGAAGGAAAGCAACAGCTTTTAAATTTGCATATGCAAAGCAGCTCCAAGAAATATTGCTACTATAGGCATGAAAATCTAAATAATAAAAACAAGGTAGGGAAAATTACATTTTAAAACTCCTATGAGCAACTTGAAACTCCTATGAGAAACTTTTATGTGGCCTATCCAGACTATATAAAGTAACAATTTTATATGGGGGTATCATGGTTACTAACTATTGCTACTCATGAGGAAGATCTGAAGTACAGTTTTATCTTCTACTCATGTAAACACACATAAATGTGTATAAACCGCATCTGAGTTTCAGGAAATCAGCACTATTACTCACTTGCAAGTCTATACATCTCAGTTTCTAAATGACCTAAGGTTTTAGTTTCAGTCTTTGTTGTTACGGGGTTTTTAAAATCTATAGCAGTTTTATAAATGGAAATTTGTAAAATGGACTTAAGAAAAGTGCTACTTGTAATTTTTTTTTTTAACCTTAACATGTAGCGCAACAAATGTTCAGACAAACGTTACAAATTTCCATGTAATTTAATTAGCTAATCACACCAGATACCAGTACGAATTTTCAAAAATATTATTAGTCTGAGGGTTATCAAAGTATTGCTAATTACCCTAGATGAATAAAAATAGGAGATTCTGAAACTTGCCATTTTGCCTCTTCAGTCTAACCCCCCTCATTCCCCCTCTGCCCCCCCCCCAAAAAAGGTAGCATGCATATCACACTCAGAAAAACTGACAAGCCGTTCTAGTCCAATGTTCTGCTCAAAGCAGAGCCCAACTTCACATCCAGATTGGGTCACTTGTTAGCACTGCTGCTGCTTTTTTCTAATTTTACTTTTATTAATACGTGCTATGTGGTCACTGAAGAAGACAGTTTACATGTTTCTTAGGATTACAAAGAAGCAGTAGCTTTGGAAGCTTGGTTTTGAGGGAAGAAAAAAAAAAAAAAAAGCCAGCAGTATTAGCTACATGCCAGCAGAGGGAAACACAGCCTCAAGAAAGCCAACTCATCCTCTCGGAGATTTTTTTTTTTACCCATCACATCCATTGAAACGGATTGATTTACCCAGGGATAAATAAGACCCATTGAGATGCGGTAGGATATATTTTCTTGTATCTTGTATTGACTATGTATGTTGACAGAAATAAATAAAAGTGATCTCTGCTTTGAGTTGTATCTGTTAATATACGACTCAAACATCCTGGGCTTGATTTTTTCCAAGGTTGTAAGTGTTCCGTACTCTCCATGAAGTTAATGGGTCCAAAGTGCACTTGGCAAAATATGATCCAAATCCAGCACAGTTAGAAGTGACTTCTGGGTGATGGAATTCACACCTTTCACCTTGGAAGAAGTCATTCCAACACCAGTCACTGGGGCAGCAGATGCTTGTGACAAAACCACTTCTGGAAAAAAGAAATGGAAGGAACAGGCATGATCGGCAAGCTCCAAGAGCACTTCTCACACACCGCGTCAATGCCTCTCCGTCGTGAACACTGATGACCCACACCTTTTCTATGCAAAAGAGAAGCGCAGGATTAGGCTAGGTTTTATCAGAAGTTCAGCGACAGGGGAGCATTGCTGCCTCAAGGAGGTATGCTCAGACAGCAGGGATCCAAAATACTGGGAGAGCTTCCAAAACGAATGGGGAAGGTAGGAATTGTACCAAAGGCTTCCAAGAGTGGGACTGCATACAAGCATGAATTTCACCTCTCTGAAAGCCCTTTCGCCACTCTGGGCTCACAACATCTGCTTCCAAATCCCTCCAAACCAGCCTGCTTCTCATACTCACTGTTCTAGCTCCTAAGGGTTACATCTGTTAAAGGACACTTATGAAAAAAAATGTAATTAAAAGATGCTGAACTCCTCCAGGCAACCAAAGCAAACACACACACTATGACCTGCTTGCCAACTCTATACAAACAAAACAATGCACCACAGTCTGCTCTGCGCCAAGGGACGCCAAATGCAGTGATATTAAACACCAGTCCTTTGGGCTAAGGGAAAAAGATGGAAATTTAACTAAAAGTTGATGGCTATGACGAGTAATTTTGCAAGATTTGGCTGCCTTAAGAACACATTCTTTACTTTCCCTCCCCCGTGTTCAAAGGCAGCTATGGTCTCATCCTACAAGTTCTGAGCCCCTTCTTTTTCCCTCTGAAGTCAGGAGCACTGACAAAATTAAGTCCTTTGAATCATTTCCCACGGAGCATCACAAAGGCATTTGCCCAAGTCTTCCTGTACTCCTGCCCCCACCATGCGGAAGAGCTCAGTGCGACTGCATGCAGTGACGTGGCTTTCCGAGTTTTGGTCATCAAAAGTGGGTCTGCACAGTGTCCTTAATGTTAAATTCCTGTGATTGCATCCTCACTTTTGTTGCTGGCATCATCAGCTGCCTGCAGCTCACCGGGAGCTCCCTACAGGACAAAGAAAAGCATGGCAACCGAGCTAGGGGAGGTGGACCACCACTACCCTTCCTGAGGCTACATTAGTTGCTCAAGAACAGATGCCTATAGTTTCCACCTGCAAATGCAGTATGACTCTGGCAGCAATTCCATCCATGAGGAGGAAAACTAGGATGCATGCAAACTATAGTAGTCAGCCAACATACAGAATCTTGGTGGGTTTTCATCTCTTTCCATCCAATGGATCCTACAGCAGAATGGGCAGCTGTCACTGGATTGCATATGTTACAACTACGAATGACTGACATGCCGTTTCCCTGTGTCCTTCCATCTTGTCGTCTGCTTTGACTGTATGCCTTCCCCATTAGGCTCGTCTTTTTGTACAGTCTAGAGTAACACACATTCAATGCCGCTTACGTCTCCACAAGTAACTAAATTCCCAAGGAAACAGAGCTAACTCAGCTGATATAAAAACCAGGACAAGCTCCGTACCAGTGATGACACAAAACAATCTTGCACAAAGGGACATTAACCACAACCTGGTAAAACTGAGGAGAAAAATATAATTTCAGTGCTCCCCCATAACCTTTTAGGCAAGGTGACACACAGATTTTTGAAATAAATGGCCCATCTTGTAAGAAGTGTCACAAGACCTTAGCTCATTTGCCAAAAAAGGAACCTGCAACAGTCAAGAACTGTTGACATCAAAGCAAGAAAGCCTCCCACCAAATCACTCTGCAAAATGGTATCTCAGCAGAGCAATGGGAGGAATCAAGTTTAGAAAAGCAAGCGTCTTTAGGAACCCCTCTTATCCTTCTGCTACTATGTCATCACTGCGCCAAGCAGTCAGCTGCATCTAACCAAGGCTGTGATCCTTTAACGTCTCCCATCCAAGCAAACTGACTTAATGGAACAGCTGATGAAATCAGAACCAGGAGTGTTGTAACAGAGTTACACACACCCACCTAACAAAATCTGGAAACTTAAGATACTGAAAATACTCTTTTTTTGCCTTCCTCTACTGGGCCTCTTCTCCCATTTCAGGGTTTGCTTGTTCCAGAGCAAAGTCGCATAACTGGGCTGCAATTTTTCATTTCCATTCCCCACTCTCAATTTCTGCTGTTTTCAAAATATGTGAGCTATTACTAAGATTGGGCTAAGACGAAAGATCACCAGTCCAAGCCATGAAAGGATTCAGGCTGCAGAGAATGCTTCGAATGATTTTGTGGAGGAGTTCTTCCCTTGGAGTCTTACCTTGCAAACAAGAGCACAGAAAGCTGTGCGGTGTGAGGTTACGGGGACAACTGAGGAGATACTCTTCCCTGTAACACAGCACTGGCCACAAGGCTGGAAAGAAGGGACTGGAACACTGTGGAGGTTGCTCCTTTATTTCTCCCAAAGCCCAGACTATTCCCCCCACCCTGGTGTGACCTCTGGTCCAAGAGTGACTTGTCACAGCTGGAGGGGATTCTGCCTCTTCCTTCCCTGCCTCCTCCTGTCTCTGTTTCACATTCTTACAGAGACAACCGCTGTGACCACTAAGCAACTGAATATGGATGGGTATCAGGGATGCCAGAAAGCAACATCCCATTCATTTCTCCTGGAAGCTCATCACTACATCCTTCTGTATCTCTTTGTACTGCATCTTAAGGGCTGTAGGGAAGAAGCAGTGAGTAACACTACGGACAGCTGCTGTATGCTCTCTCTAGGAAGGAAAAGATGGGCAGAACTAGCAGGAGGATTTTTTTTCCATCATTGAAAATCTTCAGAAGCACTGTCATAAAAAATACAAAGAATTTTTCAGTGAAAAAGGTGAAGAAAAATACGGAGCAGTTGTAACACCACCTCTGTAACAGAGACTTTTCCTAGCATGTTTCACCTGATTTTGGAGCCCTCATCTCCCTTCCATAGACTGGGATAGTAGATCCACAACAGATCAGGGCAAACATGCAGAAGACCAAGGAACTTGCCTGGATCTCAGTACCAGGCATCTGCAAAGCAAGCAAGAGCACAGCAGTACTGACACAGTAATCACTGATCTCACCAACTGGCAGGGAAAAGTGTTTATCCCAACCACTGAAGCATCCCAATGTCTAAGATAAAGTGCATAAGCCAATAAACAGTGTAGGGCTTAGCTTATTGGCTCGGGCTTTGCTTAAGAGCCTGTGGACCAACAGCTAAATTTAGGGCGGGAGGGAAAAGAAGCTCAGAGCGCCAGCCACTCTCCCAGGGATTCCACCCTTGAGGCCGCTGCATTGCGTGCTCTCCCTTCTCAACAGCATTACCATCTCAGCAGAGGAAGCCCTCCAAAGCAGCATGTCTGGAAAAACGCTGAAGTGATGACAGCACGGGATGAGCCACAGAGAAGGTGATGCGATGTCCAGTTCCAAGCTGACACCTAGATTTTGCAGACCACCTAGAGGTAAACGTACAGTGATAAACCAAGTTGTTCGGACAGGGAAAAAAAAAAGGCTGGAGAAGCAACCACGGTGGTAAGGCAAAAAATAAGGCAAGTGACCCAGAGAAATGAAAAAGACAGTGGTCATAACACAGCTGTCTGCTTACATCATGCACAACTGGGAATGCAG
This sequence comes from Cariama cristata, assembly GCF_000690535.1. Taxonomy (NCBI): domain Eukaryota; kingdom Metazoa; phylum Chordata; class Aves; order Cariamiformes; family Cariamidae; genus Cariama; species Cariama cristata. The sequence continues at coordinate 7,305 of NW_009613409.1, forward strand.
GCTAGTCAAGTTACAGAGGTTTTCCAGATCTTATACTAAACAATATTACAACTTCTTTCCCAGTTTGGCCTCAATACAAATATACTCCACCCCAAGATCTCACTATACTAAGCAAACCAGAGTTTTACAAGTACTCCATTTCTGTAGCCAGCACAAAAGCACAATTCCAATTAAGAGGAAATGCAGAAGTGCAAAAGGAACTGACCGTACCAGGTTTCCCTAACCAGCACAGCACAGGTCACCACTATCACTACAGACCTAGTACTACTCTGTTTTCACTGTACTGTACACATAATATCATCAAAATACTGTAATATGAATATTCAGTAAGTATTTAATTATTGATACCCAGTATTCATCAAAGGATAAATTCAAAGGAACAAAAGAAAGACAAAGGAAAGTAAAACTTAACATGTTACCAACACATTCTTGACCACAGCTCTTGAACTGGAGCTTTTACGAGAGGTCCATAAAGAGATGGATTGCAAGAAGACCAATCCCTCTCATCAAAGCTAAATGAGTGCACCAGCCAGGGACCTACTGACCTTCTCAGTATGGAAATTTGCTGATTCTCACTAAGACATTACAGTGAAACTAGACATCTCTAGTTTTATTACCTTCTTTTAACTTCTATTTAACTCCTAATCCATTTGGGGCTGTGAAATACCAGAAGAAAACGTGTAGTAACAAAACCTGTATTTCTGCCCCTAAAAAAGGAAAACATGCTTTTAGGGTAATTCACACAAGCATCAAAGAATGGTTATCTATAATAGACACTGAGTAAGAAATACTCTTAAGCTACCATGTGTGTGCCTGGGACAAGGACAAGAACAAGTATGGCCAGTGGTTAAGAGCAGAAACAACAGCAGATCTTTTCCTACGACAAGCAGGCAGGAGCATTTGGAAGGAAAAAAAAAGGAAAAAAAAAGAAAAGGGAAAAAAGGGGAAAAAGGGGAAAAAGGGAAAAAAGGGAAAAAAGGGAAAAAAGGGAAAAAAGGGAAAAAAGGGAAAAAAGGGAAAAAAGGGAAAAAAGGGAAAAAAGGGAAAAAAGGGAAAAAAGGGAAAAAAGGGAAAAAAGGGAAAAAAGGGAAAAAAGGGAAAAAAGGGAAAAAAGGGAATCTGGACTATGAAGGCAGGAGGAGCAAATCTGTGAACTTCTGGCAGTAGAACAGGGAGAACATTGCTGAACATCCACAAAGAAAACAAGAGAGAACAGACAGGGGCCCGGAACTAGCTTAGCAAGCTGGGATATACGAAACTAAGAGGGAATTTAGAAGGTTCTCAGCTGCTCTACCTTTGTAACATTACATATTAAGGAAAATGTCAGAAAAGCCCTTACGGAAGCACGAGCATACGCATCAGCCCACTCCTAAGTCCTGAACCGCAGGAGCTGGAATGGCCGCAAGCCTGCAGAGGTACGGGAGCGCTACCAGAGGCGAGGTCTGACGTACAGATCTGCAAACCAACCACGCACAACGGGCAGCTTTTGGAGGAAAGGCATAGCTGCAGAGCACCAGTCACACTCCTGGCTTCCACCCACACGTGAATAACTGGAACAGGCATACAGAAAACAGGAATGAAAACATCCGTACCACCACATGGAATCTTCCTTAGTAGCAGCCCTCACTCTCCAACAGGTTTCAGAAAACAAGTTTCTGTACTGTTGGTTATAACATTAGAGAATGGAGAACCTATTTCCCTGGAAGACAGGCCTCAGTGCAAGGAACTCCATTTCAAATCTGAGCCATCAGAATTGTTTACAGCTGTAGAGGCAATGTCTCAGCTCGACCTTGCAAAACAGCATTGAGTATCTCTCTCCTTCTTTGACTGAAATACCTCTCCAGAAACAGCTGAATGTTAAATTGTTTGCCTTTCTCATTGCTACAATCCATTGGTGGTTCAGTCATCATGTAGATGACGAACATGTCCGTGCTTATGAAAATAAAACAATTGCCTCATTCTTGCTAAACTCTTGACCTAAAGAGCACCTTGAAACCAATCCCATCCTTCATCTTCTAATCTAAGGGCACTTTTGCACAAAGTGTACATACTAATTTTACCCCAACTGTGTTAGCTTTCAGCCTGGTGTGATGCAATCTAACTCAAAAACATGTCCAAGATTTAAAGTCCAAGGGCATACTAGCCTTTTATTTCCTTACGCTCCCTCTCGCAATTACCAATTAGCTAAAGGTTTTACATTTGACTCATTTTCCGCTTCAATTTCACCAACTCTTAGTTTTAAAATTTAATTTGGTGAAGGTTTATAATGCACTATTCACAGCCCTCTGAAAGATTTAGCCAGGATTTCAAGACAGAAGGAAAAGATTACAAACTGAACATTCTACCTTGTCAAGAATGAGGTGTTTACTGACAACGTACCAACTGAGTATCTAGTTTCCCTTTTTTGCTTCACTTTTATAATACAAATTTCAAGTAGGCATATTATAGAAATAGCATCAGTATTGTGTCTAACTCTTTACAGTGTTTCACTAACAAATCAAGAGATATATGTGCAAGATCCGTAACTTCTGGTTTTAAAGATCAGCTCTCTTCAGAAACAATATATACTAAGAATTTACATGACCGTGTCCATAACAAGCCCTGCCACTGTGGTCTCCAAATTCAAAGGCACACAATCTAATAGTTTAAAGAATCTTTGATAGGTTAACAGAGTTGCTGTTCTGTTTCTCTCTAGCAGTCACCAAAGCTATCAGTACAGCATGATCAGCATCATCTCCCTTTTAGAACTCGAGAGACTTGTACTCTCAGTGACTTAGGTGAACTCTTAACATGACTGATAAAACCAAAGGCCTGATACTGAGGTTTCCAAGGCATTCGGGAAGATTATTTACATCAATATAAAGCATTTAAGAACTCTCAGGAATGAAATTACTGGAGGAAAAAAAAGGCTAATATGATGAAGAATATGCAAGAGGTTTCCCTTTTCTGGCTTATCTGCAGTTTTGATACAAGATTAACAGATTTCTGAGGTTAACCAGCAGGGAATTGGTGCAGAGGATACCAAAAAGAACCTGACACTCTCACGAGTTAGAATTCAACTATTTTATTCACTTCTCCACGTTAGTAGGACAGTGTTCATTATGACTTATAACCCCAAGTGTGAACATCATCCCACTCCACATCACTGCTGGTCCATCCTTTCTTCCCTTCATTGCGAAGGCAGCATTATCAAGAGGTAAGTGTCCCCGAAGGAGGGAAGAGAAGACCTCTTGCTGGGGTAGAAAAACCTAGAGAAACAAACCATCAAACAAGTTAGACTTTTTCCCCAAAACAGTAATATCAGAAATTCAAGCAGACATCATAAAAAAAGATCTCTGTTAACTGGCATCTATCTGGCTTCCTTGATCGCTGCATTACAGATGCACCAAGGACTGAGCCACGGGTACCAAACTCCTCTTCTGACCTTGGAAAAGGCCTTTCCAGGTCAAGGAGTGAGATGCAGTGAAGGCTGTGCTCTAAAGGTAAAAATCTCGTTCCTGTTACCTTTCCTGTGGGTAGAGGAGTTCAATCTCTGCAACTGTTGATCCAGCATCTTTCACAAGCATTACATTCCTGTGGAAATATTTCATGTGGAGGAAAAATTGTGTAAAAGTTTAGCAAAGTCAAACTGCAGCCTCTTTCTGCCTAGCTCTCTCACTCATAAAGCTTCATTATCTGCCATCAGGTAAACAAACATTTCCATTCGGGCATGGACAACCATTCCTACATGATGTTACATTTGCGCTACTCCTCCCATACACTGTTGTAAAGATGGGTGGGGAGAGTAACCATAACATTTGTGTTCTTTCCGTTTGTTAGATGGATGGGAAAATAGACACACAAACATACCAAGTTTCCTCCTGAAACTCACAAAATATTATACAAATTTCAGGCTTAATACACAATACTACAGAACAGATAGAATCCAGAGAACAAATACTAAGTCAGTGCTTTGCACAGTAGTAGTGAGGAAGAGAAACTGCACATACGCCCTTGGGCTAACCACTTTTCTTGTAAATACCAGATATGAAATATTTACAGTTGCACCAACAGTCAATGTGACATTCCCGTCCCTCATCATGGTATAACTGAAACAGTCATCTTGACTCCTGGCCTCCCACTACGCTGATAAGACAGAACTGAAAGGATACCTGTGCGTACTGCTACTGCTCAGTCTTCTCTCTCTGCTTCACGACACCTTCCTGTTTAGTCCACGTAACACTGTGTACAGTTTTCACCTCTTCGGTTCCTTTCTCCCCCAAATGTAAGTATTTTATGACACAGATAAACTAAGCATCAAGGAAGCTCAGTAGTATCACTGCTTCCACCATAAACAGGGAATCTGCATAGAAAAAAATGCATGACTGGCCAAAGAGGTGGTAACAACTGGGTTACCGGCTAATATAATACAGATTTTTCCTCTCTCTCTAACAACAGACGCTATTTTGTACAAGACGGATTGTCCCAATAAATTCTGGAAATTAACATATACCCCTGAAAATTTATCAATGTGATAAATTAGGTTTCATTCTGATTACAATACTTTATTGAAAATTATTCCAATGATCTGTAATAAAACTTCATTTCTTTTCCATTCCTGTATTAAAACACCTCAATTATATTGCAATTTGTCTAACACAAAAATTCAGTCCTGATTTGGAAAACTATGTATATCGTATTACATTAAACCACAGATTAACATAATACAGTACCTGCACTCGGGAAAATGAAAAGCACTACACGATAAGGGAAATTTTAAAAATCCACTGCTGATCAAAAGCAAATGCACTTACTAGTGACAGCTATACAGGATACTGTTGACAAAGACTTCTGCTACTACTGCATATAACACGATAAAAATATACAGCCCAGCAAAACCTACATTAGACTCCAACTCTCTGTCCTCATCTGATGAAGGCCAAGATGAGTACAGCTGACCCTTCTCCGTCAGAGCGCGTTCCACACCTATTGCCCGTGTTTGACCAACCTCAGCCCTACACACCGGAGGCATTTCACCAGCCAATACTTGTTTAATAAGATATGTGTACAGAAGCACATCGAAGAGTTCCGAAAACAAAAAGAAATGGCAACAAACGATGCAATTCAATGTATGCAACACTTTCAAAGTCCTTTCTCAGCTGTTTCTTTGTTTCCCCCTACTAAAAGATAGACCAAAAAGCCTTCTCCACAGCAACATCAATGAGTACTCAACTGACACCAGACTTGGGATATAACTAGTCATACAGTTCCTATGTTTTTTGACTGCTTTCCCTTAACCATTCAGCTTCCTATAGAAACGGTCAACAGAACGACACATTTAACTGGCCAAACGCATTTCCCTCCTTCCAAACGAACAGAAAAATCTATCACAGTAAGACAGAGTACTCTGTGCAGTTGCATTCAGCAAATTGCCTCCAAATAAAAAAGCAGACACATAGAAATGCACATAAATCTTTTATGAGGCCCCCCTCCCCACTTGGCAGAGCTCAATACTCTGACATATTACTATGCAGACTCCGTATATTCTAGTAACACTTGTACTGTTTCTAAATGGAACAAAAGGAGGATGCAGAAACGCCTCGCGTAAGTACAATGCAAATGTTAACTTTTCTGTCAGCCTAATCCATAATCTGCTTTTCAGTCCACATGAGGAACCCATCCATTCCTCATTTCACATACACACCACCCCTTGCCTGCCCGTGGAAGTCTATGATAAGGATGGAAAACATTCTGTCTTCTTCAAATCTCGACCACATCAGAACACAGGAAACAGGATGCTTTGCTATGTATTCTACATCTAGTAGAAATAAAAATACCCTTTTGTATTGACAGCCACATGTGAAAACGTGGAGGACCTGGGATAGTATTCTAAATTCCTGCTTGGTTTACATCCAAAAAGTCTTTCCTCAATAGCTGACTCTAAGTCACCTAGATCGGTCCTTTGCTCATTAAAAAGGCTTACATACATTCCTATGCCTCTATCCCTTACTATGCTCAGAAGCAAAAGGTTACGGATGGACCTGGGCAAATAAGCCCATGTTCAGGGCCAGACGACCACCCTTTTGCCCAAGTACTACTGTCATCTAAACTCAGTAACGTTCGTAATCCACGCAGCCATCCATTCGAGTAGGCAAGCACTACAGCTAGTTTCCGTACCAACAGCTCTGTATCACCTTTCAGCTCTCCTCCTTCATATCCAGTCCCCAAAGGCCAGCACGCCTAGCATATATTATGTACAGGTGGTCCGGTGAGATTTCCTCCCTATGACAAAAAGCTAGGAACGCTCAAGATCAGCAAAAGCTGTTTTACTGCCTCATCTCTGTCTCTGCTGACAGACTGACATATGCTTCAGACTCCTTTGCCTCTACTACCAGAATTCACTTCACTTTCTTTCACATCTCCAGTCTGACTGGATTTAAGAAACTTTCTCTATGAGCTTCACCTCACACGTAGACTTTGCTCCTCATTGTATTTAAGAAGACTCTTTCCAAATCTCCATCCAAAATATTTTCTCTTTGCACATTTAATCTCCTTTCACTTTGCCGTAACTCAGTTCTGGGATTTCCAGCCTGCGGTCCGCATCATACTTGTAAAGGCTGTATGAAAAGTGAGAATCTACTAAGAAAAGCACCCCAGTTGTCCATAGTCCTAAGTGGTACCTGATGTGCACCTGAGACTATTTAGTTGCCTGGATAACAAAACCTCAGGTTCAGCTTAGTTCCCATATTTAAGCGTGGTTCCCGATTTTAGCCTGACTACCCCAGGTAACAACAGAATTTGGCATTTATCAAATACTACTTATCTGTAAGTGAACCAGAAACATTTATGAAAGTACAAAAGCTACTGCTGCGTTCCGCATATTGGTATATATTCTGACCATATTTCTTTTTTCCAAATCCACTTGGACGCATTTCTCTGCGTTTTCAACTGATCCAGATTCAAACTTCCCCTATACCAGATGGTTCATCAGTGCTTCCATGTCCTGCGCTTCTCTCCTCTTTTACTTTCCTTTCAGAAAGAGAAGTCATCCTACTAGAGGTCAGAATTTTAATCTCTGGTAGGAGACTTACTTAAAATGGAGGTACTGTTATGCTGGGACATACTAATGATGTGTGCAACACTAATTCTTTCACAATGCCTAGATCAGTGGTCTCCAAAGTGGAATGCACGTTCCCCAAGCAGGTACGCAAGACAATCCATACGGCTGCAGGAAGAAAATATCTTTTGCACCATTAATAAATACAATGAATTAAATGTTTAAAATAGTGTTCATTTCACCTTTATGTCATCCTTTTTTAATTTCTGGTTTTGTGTATGTTTTATAATGTACATAGTAGTACACGTGTATAACTTGTAATTAAATATATATTGGGGTGCATGCTCAACATTTTTTTACTGATAGGGATGGGCAATCAAAAAAGTTTGTCAGATCACTGGTCTAGCTAATTGAAGAGGTGGTTGAAATTACTAGCTGTTAGCCATTAAGTCAGAAACATTTGCATTTCCCACGTTGCAAAAGAATTTTAACTGTCGGTGCTTTGAACATCCATAAAGAACACTGTCCTTTACCATCATGGTGTTTCTAATGCATCTATCATTTAATCTATATGGTGCTCCATAAATACCATTACACAGTGATTAATATCTACATACGATTCACAGAAGAGAATAAAGGATCTGGGTTTTGGCTTTTCCTGGTTTAGTGCTTTTACTTAATATTTCCAGGTTTGGGACTGATAGCATTTGGGTGCCTGAGAACATTTTGCACTTTTACTTCGTCCCTGTATCAGTATCTTATCTCCCGCCCTTACATAAAAATCTTTTAACATTATATAGAAATGAATTTTTCTGAAGCGTTACGTAAAGACTTTTGAGCATCTCAATTAATAACAAGTCCTTAAATCCTTTGCATTATATTGTAATGGGCTAACGACTGGGACAAACCTAAGAAGCAATTTATCTTCTGTACTTACCAGTTTGGATTTAGTGATATGACTAGTTAAACTAATCAAAAAAAGACCAGGACTCAGAAACAGAGGGAAAGTCTCAAAAAGGCTTTTCATATATAGGAAACCTCATACCAGATTTTTGAAAAATCCACCTAGATTCCTTTGAGTAAGTGTGCACCACTGCACCCTAGCAGACAAAACTGGGAGTGATTTAAGGATACGATTTAGACTTAATGCCAAACCTATTTATTTGTTATAGCTGAATCCCCTGTCATTGCTCCTAAATCTCAAGTAACCATCACGTACCACATGAAAATTCTGCGTTCTTGAAGTGTCATGACAGCATGAAGCTGGTTGCTTATTACACGGACTTGTAAACTATGCTCCTTGCACAAAAAGAACGCATGCCGACAATACTGGGGTAGAAGCTCTTCCCACTCAAAGTGGTACAAGGCTTTAGACTCAAAGGAACCAACATTTGATGTGAAATGTTAAATATATGTATATACACATGTAATTTCAGTTATCACTGACTGGCATCGTGATAAAATACTCAACACTTCAAGAAGAGACCTACGTGTGTGAGAAGTACGTAACAGATTCACCCCAAAAGTAGCATTACACAGCAGATGGGTAAAAGGAAAGTAGCAAAAAAAGAAGATGGGCTCTCAGCCTGTGAGGTTGACCACTGGTTGACAGTAAGGATGTTTTTTACCTTCATAAAATAAAATTCCATAGGTAAAGACTGCAGATTCTTCCTCATTTATGCCTTGTTTTTTAAACCAGGTTAAAACAAACATGTCACCCATCACGTAACTATGAATGATCTTCCTGTGGTGCAGAGAAATGGACGGACTAAATAAATTCCTTCCAGCCTTATTTTCCAGTACTCTTAAGAAGTGGCAATTTTGGTGAAGTTTAACTTTTTAAGGCATATACTGTGACTTACAGAGGCAGTGGGGAAACTAAAATGTTGAATCAAAGATCAGAGTGAGGACATCAGGTAACCAAAGACCAAAGCAGACAGATCAATGCATCTACTGTACTACAGCTAGTCTTTTGATGGTTAGAATTCTGTAAATTAGACTCACCATTCAAAGGGACAGTTCAGGGACTCTGCCTCTCTCCTCCGTCCCCCTTACTTCAGTTAATATTTTGCAATCCATTTCTCCCAGTACTGGAGGTTTCTCAGGTCACAGCCACATGAGTTTCTTCTGCTGCTGCTGCCACCTACCAGTTTTATTACTCTGTTGCAGCAGAAGGGCATACAGAAGAAGTTCTTGTTCAGCACGCACATAATCATCATCCTTTGTCTAAGATGTCATGGCTTATTCAAGTTCTACAACATTTCCCCATACACTTGGCAAAGCACTGGGCACAACCAAGATCAATACAAGGCTTTGAAAGCCATTCCGTAAAGAGGAAAGAGCATGATCTGTAAAACCACCTTTCAAGCAACATTAAATATTAAGGCATTAACTTCTGCAGAATGCGGTAAATTCTGACCAACTCTCCCCACCAAAGATCGTCTGCAGACACTGCAAAGAACTAGTACTTTCTTTCAAGAAAATACTCACTCAATATATATAAAATCAGGTTAGATATTCAAAACTGTGAGCCAACATGAATTTGTTAAGAAATTTGAGGAAAAGAAATTATTTTTTTTAGACATTAGTACAAACCCACAAATCTCTTCCCCAGAAAGACACCCAACCACATGCCTGAAAGTGTTACACCCGTGTCCTATAGCAGCTGATGCACAAAAATATACACAAATAAAGGAATAGGCCTGCCCAGTGCTGAGACGCAAGAAGTGGGTGTCTGAAAGGAAAAAGCATTGGAAACATAAGTATAACAGGTCTGTAAAATTATCTTGCAAGTAAAATTAAAGACACAAATTATACACTCAATTATACCAGTGAAATTGGGTATCACTCCACTGACTTTCACAGAGCAATTCCAGGTTTATCTCAGCATAACTGAGAATAAAATTTGGCTCTAAAGTTATTCCCTCCCACCTTAATTTGAAGCTGCAAGTTATGGTATTGCTGATAAATTTGTTGTGTTTCAGGAAAATACAAACTGAGAATATGAAAAGTAGACTATTTTATGATGATATAGAAGAGTTATTAATGTGCACAGAAGAAAAATCTGAAACAAGTGCTAATTCTTTACAGATGTCATGGGAAATAAAATACCGCATGAGGAAACTTGGAAGCCTGTCTGTAGGCTCATATTCTTCTGCTTTGAATGGTACTCCAATTGTCTCATATTTACCTCTGAGTAAAATACAGATTCTCCTCCTTAAACGAAGTAAAAAAATATTAAGTTCCCAGCACTTTAAAGTCGTTTGAGATTAAGGGAGTGAGTCACCAGAGAAGAATAAAATGGACAAGTACTTCAATATAGAAGTAAGGGCAACATAAAATGCGTCCTTCTGCCCTCCACAACAGAAATCATCAGCCCCCCAGTCGTCTTCTTTAGCACACCTGTTCTCCCGTCCTCTTTACAGGATCTCGCTCTATTGAATTTTAACAGATTTAATTTAACATTCTTAGTACTAGTTTTTCATACCTATCAACTCCTAATCGATGCAGTTGTATTTTATGTTTGCTTGGCAAATGGAAAGCATCGTTATCTTTCAAAAACTTAAGCTAAACTAGTATACCTGAAGGAAAACTACCTTGAATTGATCAAGAGGGGGTGGAAGTAATGTATTACAATAACTATCCCTCATATACTTACATGAGGGGACTCACTTTTGTCTCACCTGAATAAAGCAAAGGACAATGACAGTTTTCTTAAAGGTCAATATGTGCAAGGAGGGGAAATAAAGAAGAAAAGTAGGATTTTCTCTAAATACCGCTGTTAAAGAAATCATTCCAAAAAATTTTACCAAAATGAACTGATGGGAAGAGAGGAAGGCAGACAAGTTAGCAAACTTACGAAGGTTACAGTAAGAGCAGAAAAGAGTCAATTTACCTGACAAAAGGTCCATTTTGGATGTCACCAAACTGCCGCGTTTACCATTTTACCCGCTTGCATTACTGGGGGGAAAAGTTTAGGAAGGAACATTCTCAAGGACTTTTCATAAGTTCTCACTCTCGCCATCGGAAAGGGGAGAAGGGAAGGTTTTCTCTGGATTGTTTGACTTTTTTGGCTCCTGAAAAGTTTTGCAAAGAACAGTAACAAAGTGTGAACTGTTAGAACACATTTCTGTAAAAAAAGGGAGAATAAGTCACACAAAACACTGCAACGACAAATCCCACCCAAAATCCACGCATCTAATTCGTGTCACTGGTTTAAACAAATCAACGAAACAAAAACTTTTCAACTCAAATTGGAAATATGAGAGGCTTGGAGGCTTCCAACAGCAGGCCAAGATCCACCATCAGAATGCTCCAAAAGTCACCCTCAAAGGTTAAGAAAGACTTAAAAAAAAAAAACAAAGGAAAAGGCAGCAAACATCTGGTTGCAAATCCTGCAGTATTCAGTTTAAAACAATTCCTAGAACAGTGAAAAAAATTAAAAATTAAAAAAGACAGTAGCAACAGAAGTTACCTGTCCGAGCACCTACTATTCCATAGAGAGAACAGGAGTGGGTCGTGTGTCTCACACCAGCCATAAAGCCCATAAACCTTCTCAAAAAGAGTGAGCCATGAGAAAGATACTGTACATGCCATTTGTTTTCAAAGTCTCTCTAAGCCCTTAAGGTCCCTTATGTATTTAACTGACAGATTTTTGCAATAAGGGGGAGAAAAGATTTAGCAAACGTCACTGGTTTCATTTGTTGGGTTTTGAAGTCCAGTATAACATCTGAAGAAGTATCTCCTTTGCGTCTGACACACACAGATGTTCCAGAGGTTATTTCCTCAGTAAGCATCACACACGAAAGATAGCACACGAAGTGGAAGAAAATGCTCCGAGAGTGACCATCAGCTCAGAACAAACACGTTAACAGTCCACATAGGCATCAAGCATTGACATTGTGTTATGGATGAGGTGTTGTAACATTCCAAGGTAAGACTTTATAAAACACATTAAATACAAGGTTTAAGATACAATTCATACATTGACATAGCAAGACATCGATTATAAACACGGTAAATTGAACAGAAGAAAATCTCCAGTGTTACAAAGAACAAAATTTCACCAGATGGAGTTTAAGAAACCTATTCTTGCAAGCAAGAGTTTCTAATAGTCTCTTTCAAACATTAAAATACACAAAAATATTTGTATCACCATCAGTTGTATTAGCACTATTGTAATCCAGCACTACGTTGACCGTTTTTGTCAGCACATGCTTCCAAACCCACATACAGAGGTAGTGTTAGAGCAAGTGTATGGAAGTTTAGCATGTGTTTTTCAGCATATGGAATTGAAGGAAATACAGTGTACAAAGCTGGCATCTGTGAAGTTCACCTTCAATGGGAAACACTGCCTGGTTACCAAAGGCTAGATTTGTTGACGTGTTTTTCCTTTAAGTAAAACCAAGACACCCCCCTCGCACCCCCAGCCCATTCTATACATTTCACTATTTCAGAAGCAATGGATAAGGAGGGAGTAAACACATGAGACAAGTGTGCCTATTAGTACCAATGAACCCTCAAGCAAGGTTTTCACGGAGTTATCAATACCCAACGTACAAACAAATGTACACGATGTTCCAAATCCTGTCTCCCTCCCTGACCACTACGCATTGACTTATCTCCAAACTAGCAATGGAAGCACCAACCACAGAGAAGCATCTTATCCCAAGGAAGTCAAACTGTAAATCTCTCAATCCACTGTTTGTCTTTCAAAAAAATCTTATATTTACTTCATAAATTTTACTACTGTGAGGTGTAGCCTGGACATTCTGAAAAGGTGACAGAAATGTAAAGTTCCCGTGAGCCACAAAATACTATGGAGACTCAAAAAACAGCCCAGAATGTTCAGTTACCAACTCCTTCCTCTAAAAGATGTTTCCCGTGACAGAAATACAGTGGTCCCACTACACCAACTACCACATGTTCACTCCCTGCTGTGATTCCACATGTGCTCCATGTGTGTCACTGCCGAAAAGGGAAGGATTGATCCTTGCAGCCTTTCAAGGAGTGCAGGCATCTACCAGTAAAAAGGAAAAGAAAAAGAAAAAAAAACCCCACCACCACCCAAATTCCCCTTAGATAAACAATCGAGGGGATAAAAGCCTCTGGAAGAGAGAGTTTACTGCTCAGTGACTAGAAAATTAGGTTTCTGTCATGTTCTGTGGTTCTGCAACTCTTCATGGAAGTTAAAGACCTTTATATTCTTCAGGTATAACCTGTGCGCTTCAAGGCTCAGGAAGAAAGATTTGAAAATACCTTTACTGCTGAAGCTCCTTTTGTTGCTGGACCAGCTGGTCCGCTCTCCTGCTTAAAACCAACAGTCAACCTTTCACTTGATTTTAATAATAATATTTAATTCTACAAAAAAAAGCCATTTTATTACATTCCTTTTAAAATAAAAAAACCAAACTGTACAAAGAAGCATGATCAAACCTCCATAAAGCAGGTTAATACTGTTCTGTTTATTGCCTCTTGAAGACTCTCTGCATAGTGTCCGTGAGTTGTGTTTAAGGTCCAGGTGAAGATAAAACAGCAGAGCAGCAGAGAGGTGAGGAAGGGCCACAGAGGTGGGCAGTGCAGAGCCTCAGAGGGTACACGGGACATGCTCCATTAAAGTATCCAGAAAACAGCAGCATTGCACACACACAACCCCCCTCCAAACCAACCCTCCTTTCACAAGATTATTTTTCGATTGTAAACGTTTCACTTTTTTGTTTTTTAAAAAAGAGGCTTATCTTTATATATATATATATTTTTA
>NW_009613410.1:0-245 GCF_000690535.1 Cariama cristata
TCCGGTCCGGTCCGGTCTGGTCTGGTCTGGTCTGGTCTTGGCAGAGGACAGAGCGCTGCCGTTGTCCCTCTGCGAACCCCCCGGGCAGTTTCTACCTCCCTCGCCATCCCTCCCGCCTGCCTGCACCGGGCCTGCCTCATCTTTCCCGGGGGTTGAAAATCCTGCCGTGAGATGGCTGCACAGAGGGGATGAGCGGCCTGGGCTGCTGGCCATGGCACAGCTGCCCAGCTGGGGGGCTGGGTGGG
>NW_009613410.1:276-30959 GCF_000690535.1 Cariama cristata
GCCCTGCGAGGGGCTGAGATGGAGGGCTTAGTTGTTCCCATCAGCTCAGCCAGGGGATGGGACAACTGGTTTTGCATGGTTACTTCCCATCAAATAATACAGGCAGCTTCTTTTCCCTAGTGATAGTTGCCTGACAGCAGTATTTTATGACGGAATTACAAAGGAAATTTTTGTGATGTCCTCTCAAGTCTGGCTTGGATCAGCCGTGGTCAGAAATGCAGAGGGTCAGTGGCCTGCGTGCAAAATCTGCTGGAAGCGACAGCCCTGCCCCATTTTTGGCTGTGGGTGTGCAGCTTTAGGGTTGGAACTGTTGGCCTTGCGAAGTCACAGGGGTCCGAATAGGAACTTCCGAGCCAAGGTCCCCAATCCAGGGCCCTTGAACAGCAGCACTGTGGAAAATGAGAAATGTGGTCAATGGACCACAGCGGGCAGGTTCATGAACCGCAGTATGAAATACTGAGCTCCATCAGCGTGTCTCAGCCCTCTGAAAACAATGCAACACCAGAATAAACCAACTTGCTTGTTAATGATACCAAAGGACTGATCCAGTGAGAAATAGATGAGTCTGCAGAAACCCAAGGAGTAGTTTTTCAAGATAATAAACATCAAAGAAATCTTTTTCAAGTGAACAGTGCCGCAGGCCAGGCAGTACTTCCCTTGTGGTTTGAAGAGAGAGCATTCGTGGCTGGGGGGTATAGCCACAAGTGTCACATCACCAGATCTTAATGGAATAACACCTGGACTTTGGAACAAAAGGAAATTGAAAGTTGCATGTCCTTAAATGAACAGTTCTGGGTGAGAGGTAACAGTTAATGCATGTAGCTAAAGTAGCGTCCTTTTCTTCCATTCTGTTTAACTACGTACATTATGCAAAACTTCCAATTCATTTCATCAGATTTTAATCCATCATTCCTTTCTGATTCCCACAGGTGACATCCTTAGTGAATCAATGATAAATAGATTTACCTTCTGGGGTTGCACCTGCTTACAGAAATTTGAATAGCCTGAATGGAACTAAGTAAGTATCTGCATTTGTGATAATTTACTTTTTATGGACTAATTAAAAAAAATATAAAGCTCCATTCTTAGAGCCTCATCTTGAGAAAAAGGACCCACACAGCCTCAGGAGTTCTCTTTTTAGGATCAGCACTGAGCTGCAGAATCACTAGCTCCAGTAACAATCTCCCACAGTGGCCAGTAATAGCACACATTTCATCAGCTATCATGTGTTTTTCCAGGGAGTGGCAATGTGTGATTCATTTCAAATGCAAGTGTCTGTTAAAGCATATTTTGAGAAATCAAGCCAGGAAGTTGCACTGAACCACATTACCATGGAAATATTCACTGGGGAGGGAGGACACAAAAACAGTGAAACTTGCTAGTCATTTTAAGGACGTTACCAGCAGTTGTGTGCACCCCAAATAAAGGGTGCCCACACCAGGAATATTTCCATTTTTCAAGAAAAAACCTTGAGTAGGTATCTTCTATCCACTTGAAAGCCATAAGCCAATGCAAGGTAGTTTTCAGATGCTTCTCATTAATTAGAAGAGATAGAAACATGGGTCTGGGTGTTAGCAAACAGTTTTGGGGCTATGTAGCAGTTAACTTAGAGGCTTCAAGACTGTTATCAAAACTGGCTGCAAATAGGAGACATTTAGGCTTGAACACCCACCTTCAGTCTTTGTGGAAATGCTCTTCAGGTGTTCTGCACAGTCAAAATTCACTGCACGCAGTTACTTCATGACCGACTGGGATGCCAGCAGGGAGAGCATTGTATCGGAGAAATACACATTCTGAGCGTGGTCTGCATTGGGATCTGTCTGCCACTCACTCCCTCTCCTGAGCTGAAGCATGAAGTGCATCACTTCTGCATCAGAAAATCCTTCTGCATTACTTCTGCATGAGAAGATCCTCTTGCAGAAAGAGCAGAAGGAGAAAACCAGAAACGTTTGCCTCTGGGACAAACTGCTTTTTGTACGGCACAACATTTGGTTACCTCATTTAAATAAATGAGACAATTGACATGAGAACTTCACAGCCACAACTTAAAAAAATGAGTAATGCACATAATAAGTGAGTAATAACACAAAAGATAGTAGTCTGAAAGGAAAAAAAAAACCAACAAAATAGTTGTATGCTCTTTGAACACCTCTGTGTGAAATTCCTCAGGCGTGATATTAAGGTAAGAAATCATTAAGCAAGGAAGCCTTGATCACTGAGCATCACCACGAGATGTCAGCATTGCAGAAGGGTTGTTCCCACCAGGTACAGAAAAGGTCTTTGCATCCTGTAAGTGCTTGGCATTAGATTTTTTTTTTTTTTTTTGTATGATGGCATAATCTGGCTTTATTTTTTTCAACCACTGACATTAGGATGTGAGTCCAAAATTGGCTGCAAAGGGGAATTTCTTAAATGGCTATATTTTTTTTGGTCTCTTTCTCTATCTTAAAAACTTTTCTAAATGCTTCCATGGGGTCAGTATTAACAGCAGTACTAATGGTATATAATGCCTTGTAACCATCAATAAGTTGTTTCAGGCTGCATCCAGCCTAACTAGAAAGCGCTCGCTGAGATTCTGCCTGTATATTGATGTGTCAGGGAGTTGTCCAAAGCTCTCTGTTGCTGCATCCTAGGCTTCTTTTAAACCCTCACACTGGCTGGAGAAGGGTCTGCTGGCTTCAATTCTGTGGAGGAAATGGGAAGAAAGAGTGAAACTATTTTGGGCTTCTCTTTAGAAAAGAAGGATACTTGGGGTAGCAAATCTTTTTAAAGGTATCCAGCAACATAAGCCAAATCACCAGCAAAAGAATGAACTTCTTTTTTCCCCCATTTCCTTTTGCAAGAATAAAACATCTGAGTAGCATTTTTTGTTTCTTTCTTTCTTTCAAAACAAGTTACCAGCCTCATTTGTATTTCACATTAAAATTCATCTCTCATTTTGGTGGGATGCGCTGTAGTTTTCACTTATACCATTCAGTCCTCCCAAACATTTCCTGTTGCAAACAACAGCTTTCTCGCTCTCCTGCTGGTACGGCTGCCATCAGCCCTGCCATGGTGCCAGCAGCCAGTGACAGGCCTTGGCAAAGCCAGTGACAGGCTTGGCAAACAGCAAGTTACTGCCTCCTGCTTAGGGGAGACCTGCGGGAGGGTGCAGTAAGGCAGGAGAGGCCGTGGGAGTTCAAAGCAGGCAGAAAGCCGTTCTGCTGCAGTTCCCTACCCGTTTCTGTGAGCTTCTGTCCATTCGGCTCTTGACGGCGGCGATGGGAAGGTGATATCTTTAACCATCTGAAGATTTTGCCTGTGAGATGAGTTTGGCCACGAGAGGCTACCTTTTATTGTCAAGTTCATCTCTGCTACCTTTAGGGACCAATATGAGGAAAAAAAAGAGTTCACTTTGGGATGTTTTAGTCCCTTGGAAGGACAACTGGAGAGTGCCACACAGAGAGATGCAGGAGGAGGCAGATGTGTTCAGTATAACTCAGTATAGCCGGTTTGCTGTAACTCAGATCCTGGTGCCTCGAGTATTGATGTTGGCATGGGGGGAAACACTACTGTCTCTGCCTTGCTGTAGTATGGGTGTTGTGGCACAGGGCTCCTCTCTGTCACTGTAAAAGCTCCTTTATCCCTGCGGTGACCGTGTTTTAGGGTAGCTGTAACTTTCTAAAGATCTACCTATGAAAACCTTGTGATTATTTGATACTTTTACCATGATTTTAAGAAAATTGTCTGAAAGGGTAGGCTAGGATCATGTCTAATAGACTGTAGTCACGAAAGGAGTCATCTAGTGATGTCTCTAACAATAATATGGAGGACAGTTTGCACGGAGCTACATGAACTAAGTGCTTCTAACTTTAAATTGTAGATTAGATGGCAACCACAGAACTTTATTTCTTTTACAGTAATGATAAATGAAGACTTAGGAATAAGATAACGTTTCTTGCATGTCTCGAAAGCCTTTTTCCTTAATAGTTTATTATGAACCATCTGGTCTCATTAACGTTTTATGAAAAACCAGCCGGCTGCTATATTGTTCAAGCTATTCAGTAGTAGGACTTACTCATAAATTAGCCAAAAGGAATGGCTATCAAACTGTTGTGTAGGAGCCCCAAACATTTATGTAGGTCCTATATAAACAGGTATTTTAAAAGTGTATTATTCCACATTAAACTACACATCTAAAAAATATATCAGTAATAAAATCTGAAATGAAGCTTATTCCCTATGCTTCTTAATTTTTCTTCTCCTTTTACATCTTTGGTTCTCGGCCAGTTGGAACAGGACCTACAAACTGTATTAAAATAACAAATATTAGGATTTTTTTTTTTTAATAAAACATTGCAAACAGAGGATATCTGTCCCTAAGCTTCCAAAAAATGAGGCCCTCCATCTTTGTATCTCTGCACACATACACCTTTCAGACTGTAAGCACTCTGGCAGGACTCTTTACAGTATAACTGTACAGCACATGGCACTATTTAAAGTATAGTTGTACAGTGCCTAGTACTGTGGGCAGCTAGGCACAACTGACTGTAAAAGATGACATAATAAGCATTGATTTAATAAATTGTACTTCCACTCATAGTTGTTCTACTGTTACATTTTCAGATCCATAAAAAATGTGATCCTAAAATGAGTGCAGTTCATATTGATTTTGCTACTTATAGACAACCTTAAAGTTACAGTGAATGGAAGAACTGAGGAAAGCACATCTAAAGAATACATAGAAAGTTCACGACAAAATGAGCAAAACAAGAGGAGTTAAATATCTGTGGGGAAAAGCCTGTGACTGAAGCTGCCTGTAGAGAGGAAAGCTGACTGTAAGGAAGAGTTTTCTTTGATCAGCTCCCCAGTTTTATTCCGCTTTACACAATTCCTCTTGCATCCTCTGAATGGATGCGTATGCACAAGCACCCTCAAAAGCACTCACTATCCAGCTGTGGGAGCAAACGATTTGGGCAGAATTTTCCAAAGAATCCGCAGTATGGATTGCAGTTCCTCACAAGGCAGCCAGCTGGACGGTGTCTGTGTTACACTGACACAGAACTGGAGCACAGCCATAGTCAAACCTTGCAAAATGTTCCGAAGCTAACATTAATATTTCATTGAGTAACACCAGACGCACGTTCTCATCTACTACAACATTTGTAGCAATAGCTTTATTATGATTTAAAACAAATTTTGTCTCTCCCTTTTGTTTTTTGTGCCTCATTTGTTTTATTTCCCAGTTATTTTGCAACTCCTTAACCCCTATTCTCATTACCTGTTAACTGCCAGCTCCATCTCTCTTTCAGAACTGAACAACAACTGGAATTCCTGTTCTAGGGCAATCTGAAAGGGGTTTCTCCAGGAGAACAAAGTAAATACATTTTTAAGTACCCACAAAGATAGAAATGGAGAATTTTCTTTAGAGATCTTTGAAGCAGGCCATGGCCCACAGAAGTAGCAGGTGCACTGAGGAGAAGACCACAAACAACAAAGAAGCCAGTGGCTCCAGAGGGTCCCGAGGAGCTGTGAGGCTGCATTGCTACCTCAAGGTGAATTCAGGCTCCTACAGCTTCCCAGGGTCTCTGCAGCAGGAGCTGCCAGGGGCTGTCTGCACCTTCTGCTGTGGAAATGAACACTGCAAGGGAGGACAAAAGGAAAAAACGCACCCCATTTCGCACAGGGCTGATAGTTCAGCCCCGTTGGGTACCAAGACTGAGGTCCCCTATTTCTTCTTAAAGCCATTTCATTTTTCAGCTTGCTGTTGCTACCTCCTAATTTCAGCACACGAAGGGTTTTGTCTTCAATGTCTTACAGACACTGAGGTAAGGATAAACCTGGGGTTTCCCCACTAAAAGGAGGCAGGACAAAAAGACCACAGTTCTTTTTGAAACAAGGAGCAAGGGCTGGCAAGCAGCTGAAAACTGTGTGGGCTGCTAATTACATGGGAATTCCTTTCATATTAATGCAACAGTGTTGCCCAAAAAAGAGAGCAAGGTGCCATAAATGTGCTGTGGGTCTGAACAG
The DNA here is from genome assembly GCF_000690535.1 of Cariama cristata. Classification (NCBI taxonomy): domain Eukaryota; kingdom Metazoa; phylum Chordata; class Aves; order Cariamiformes; family Cariamidae; genus Cariama; species Cariama cristata. The sequence goes on from NW_009613410.1 coordinate 6,286, forward strand.
ATTGCTAAGTGTAAAAGGCTGCAGCTGTCCTTCTGAACAGAGGGAGAATCTCGACACGGCAGTGGTGTCCCACAAATTTGTACAGGTGGTGGCTAGGGCTAGAGTCACACAACTCCAGGTTACGGATGCTGTTTGTTATATTGCAGTTACATGTACAGATCAGGTCTTCACTATGCTGGGAAAAAACTCACATACGAAACACAGTGCTGGCCTGTTCTCTGACAATTAAAAATGTATTTTATTTGCTCTGTCATAGGACTGAAACTGGTGTCCTTGCTGCTTGTATTGCCCTTGTTTGTCTGAATGATGCGTTGGTTTGGGTGAGGAGCACCTGTAACAAGTGATGCAAGTAACTTTGGATGAATGGCTTTCTCATTGCTGGTACTACCCTCTTTGCAACTGGGAGACGGGAATGCACTTCCTCCTACAGAGCTGGTCACAGTCAGCTTGAGCTGGGGCTTATTTGGTTTTTCCACAGTTACTGTCCGGCCTCACCAATGCCAATACAGCAAGTGTGAGTAATGCAATTTTTAAGAGAGAAGGAAAACTAGTTGTGTCCAGAGAGGAAGTGTTAGTATGAAAGGAAACAATGAGCAACCGGTACTGGGAAAGCATGAACTGCAGTCATTCTTTTGGCTAGGACCTCGTGACTGGACACTTCAATACTGAGAATCTTATTTCAGCAATATATCCTCTTTCCTCTCATTCCTTTCCCCCATCATTTCAAACAAACAATTCCTGTTGGTATCAAGACCAAAGTATTCACATGAGCATCAGCTTTAGGAAGATTTGCAGCTAGATAAAATACAGTGGAGCTCCTTTCTTGTGTTTTGGCACATCCAGATCTCTTTTCCAGTTTCCGATATTCACAAAAGGTGAGAATATAATATCCATGAGTTCTCTACCCTCCATCAACTTTGACTGAAGTTTTACTCTCTCTCCAAAATGAAAGAGTACAGGTTAAGGATGGGCTAAGGCTCACCATCCTCTAGTAACTAGGGAACTCGGAAAAAGTCAAGCTTGCTCTAACCGATCTACTTGCTGTGCTCTTTCTCAGGCAAAGTCCTCAGAAGAAGTTTTTCCCATGAAAGGACTTAAGAATTTGGTGTACTATTTTTGAACTTCATAAGAAAATTGATTTTCCCATCCAAAAAACCTAAATAGCTATTATAGCTCTAGTTGCTTTCACAAGATTTGTTTCACTGACTGAAGTGCAAGTAACAAACAATGAATACAAGTAGGATGATCTCTTGACTTCACTCCCATCTTCAGTCTGTCAATGGCTGAAATAATAACAAAACTAAGAGTAAACAAACCAGTAAATCTCTCTCAGCTATTAGTCAGGTTCTCATCTACTGATAAATCTACATAATCTTCCTTGCTCTAGGCAGCAATCTAGGCATTACAGACATATTCTCATAAAACCTAAGAAGGAAAGGATTTTTTAAGGCATGTACTGCAGTAATTCAAACTAGATTTACTACAGCCTTTATCACGGCTTTTTTTTTAAAACACAAGTTAAAAAGCAAGAAATTCGTAATTTAGAAAAGCAATTTTTTTATTAAAGAAATTTTAATAAAGAAAAACAATATTAACTAAGCAAAAAATTGTATTTTCAAATTCTAACAGCTGGTCTTAGTAAAATAGCAAGTGAAACATCAGCTAAAAAAAAAAAATCCTCAAAGAGAAACAGTGCCCTAACACTCAGAGAAAGCCAGTAATTCCTAAAGTCTGTGAAATTACAGATGGAAGCATCAGCTGATGTTCATATACATCATCTTGTCTTCCAGGAATTTATTATTGTTCCAAGAGCCTGTATGAACTTACATCAGTGAACCCAGAGAGTCAAATTCTCAGTTAACTTAAACCTCAGTTATACCCAGCTCAGTAGAGCAATGCTGATTTACCTCAAATGAGGCTTTATACATAGCAATTTCAAATATTTCCCTTGGTACAGAGTAAGCAAAGATACAAATTCATATGTATACAGCAGAATTTGGTATCTGGCCAGCTTTTAACCCCATTTAAAAACTCAGAGAAACCCTGCAAATTCTTACACATCTGCTGCACTAGAGGGGGTCTAAGTTAAAAATCAACAAATTGAGCATGGAGAGTGATGTTTGCAAGATGAAAGAAATGTAACAGAGGCATTACAAAAAAAAAAAGCAAGCAGCAAGATGTGTGAGTTACTATGCACAGTAAGCTTTGCTCAGCTGTCAGTTTTTCCTCACGCTATGGTGGTTTGAATCACTTTGCAGTAAGCAAAATGACTTTAAAATAGAGATTACTGTACACGAAGAGACAACTGAGTTTAAACACAAATTGGATGCAAGGTCTATATGAGCCAAGCTTACCTTACACTACTGTAGGGGAGAACAGCCTGTCTTGTCTGGGTAGCACTGTCCACACTGTGGATACTTGGCATGTTATTAGCTCGAGGGGCGATCATGAGAAATTCACTCCATATCCATTTCTCTGCAAGGGAAGTTCCTACTGCCCTAGGTGTTCACGATTAGGGCACCAATAATGAGCATCCCTTGGCATCTTCGTCTCCCTTTTATAATTATGAAAAAAATACTACTGCTTCTGTAAAGCGCTATTTTCACAGCAACTTGAACTGAATGCTAGTTATTTCAGGTACTAATTAAAGCATATTACATCTCTATGAAATTAATTGCAATGAAATTATTCCCACTGACATAATGAGGAATTTCCAAAGTTCTTAACCCAATACAGAACCAAAATGGCTGGATTTCAGAAAACAGCAGCTGATTTTTGCCCACTATAAAAGCTATTTTTCTTTTGGCCTCTATCCTTATTCTGCCATGTACAACAGCTGAGGATATTTTGCTTGGTAACAGATTTATTGATCCAGTTTTCCCAGCTCCCCGCTCCCTCCCACCAAATCTTTGCACACACTGAGCCTAGGAAGTGCTGCAGAACAGCAGTCAGGAATTACAGGTTGGTCAGGAATTACACTCACTATACTCCCACATTTTTCAAGATTTTAATCTATCCATATTGCATCTTATACACATATGGTGGGACCGTGAGACGTAGTTGAGATCTCATTGGCAGAGCTGTCCACAATCACCATCTCTAAGGGAGAGAACACCCCATCGATACCATTTCCTTCCAGTTATTTATTTTATCCAGTAAATGCTGTTTCCTTGTTTTTAAGAGTTGTTTTATGGAGAACATGTGGTTTGTGGTTTCCACATTCATGCTAAAGCATAACATTTATCCTGCACACCTGTCTACTAAAACCTGCTTTTAAGAATCAACTTCCATCTGTAAATTAATTCCATCAGCTTACCCTTTCCCTGCCTCAGTGTCTGGCGTAACAGCCATGCAACAGTGCTGTACAGGGCATGCGGGTAACTGGTAAACAACTGGAATACTGCACAACTACCGGACAGATTGTAAGAGTGATAAACAAGGCTTCTAGCAGATGGAAGTTCTTTCATACTTGCCATTTCGGAAAGTGTAAAAAGCACAGATCATTACAGCAGCTAGACTTATTTCAGCTGTCGCTAACAACCTTTGAAGAAAGATGCTTACAACTCCTGGGAAAAAGTCAGGGTGCTCTATGACCTTTTGCAAGTATGATTTATTAACATCCAACTAAATTGGTTACAGAGACAAAAACAATAAATCAAATTGCACATCAAGGTGCTCCAACATTATTACAAATTTTTTGGAATAAGTGAAGCAGAAAACAGGAATGATCCTGCCTACAGAAAGTTTTCTCAAAAATCTGAAAGTCAGTGATAATTCTAACACATAAGATAACCTTTCGTCATTCTGAAATCACTAATGCCCTATCAAAACAAACAACAAATTCAGCATTTAGCAGCTTTGTGTATGTAATACCTCATACATGTGGTATGTTTTTTCCAATACTGGAACTAGTAAAATACTGTTAACTTAAGTACAAGACTGCCTGATTCTCAGGGATACCAACCATCTCAGAGGTGTGGAGCTGAAGGAGCTCTTCACCTCTTCTGGATCAACCTCCCAAACATTCTCATAAGCTTTAATACAGTTTTGTTTTATACAACAAAAACACCAAATCCACAATTTATATAAAAAAGGAACTGCTTAAAATAATTTTTTAACATATGGCAACTATTTATGTGGAAAATTTCTCTTATTGCTTTCAAAAGCTGCAGCAAGAACAGTATCTAAGAACGGAGCAGTACAATAATACATCTGGTGATAAGTTACAGCATTTACTAAGTTTCAACAGATAAGCCAGATAACGTGCAGTTTCTTATGAGCCCACAGCTGCTGGAGTAAGTTGCACCCACCAGTAGCTAGAAAATAGAAAGGATGAGTTAGTGAATACTGTGAATTTTATTTATAGTAGGCATAATCCATGAATGAAAACACACTGAACCAAAAAAACCCTTTCATTTTGACTTCACTCCTTTGAGTAGCACCATCTAACTCTAGCCCTTGCAAGACGTATTCAGTTATGTGGAGAAGCTGGATTTCACCCTTCCCTCTATTACATATGCACTGTGGGCCAAGTTTTGCACTCCTCTTCAGCTTGCCCCCTCTGAGTTGTACACAAAATAAAACTGTACTGAACAAAATAAGATATCCTGAAAATTTTCTGCTCTGCAAAGCTTGTCATCTGGAGAGACAATAGAAGAGATTTACACAAAAGCAGATGCAAGGACATTGATGTATGTATGTATGTATGATGTATGTATGTATGCTGAGCACATACAGCTGCACATTTCCATAGTATGCTACCCTTACCAGGTCTGACTCCAGAGTGCAAGTGGGAAGAAAGTCTTGTTCACAAAGAAAAGATACAGAAGTATGCCACAATGTTTATGGTGAAAGTTTTTAACTACAGCTTTTAGGCATGCTATGTCAGTTAAAATCTTGTTAGAATGGACTGTTTTCCTATTTTTCAGAATTTTTTTTAATCAAGAGAAAAATGGGACACTGAATAAGGACTTTTAGATATGAGAGGCCACATATAAAACCTAAACAGGGCTGTAAACAGCTGAGGTAAAGTGGGGGCCATGGGGTAAGGTCTTTGTTAGGTTGGTTTTTCGGGGTTGGTTTTGGTTTGTTTTTTTTTGAGACTGGCACTGGACCTTTGTGCAACCCCAAAGCTGTCCCTGGTTGTACATTCTGGCCCCATGAATTTGTCTTCCTTTCTGTACAGTGATCTGGCTTCAGCACTAAACTGCCAAATAATAAGGTGATTGTGTTTGCAACCACCACCTCCTTCAGGGGCCAGGTTTTAAAAGAAAGCAGCAATCCTGCTTCCAGTCCTTCACAGAAAATTCATCAGTGGAAGAACAGATCTCTAGGATATTGCCTTATCAAAATTTTGGCTGTTTTCGCTTTTCCTTCCATGCATCTAATTTTCCGAGCTCTGCATAGAGAACCCAAGTACTTTGCTGGATCTGTATTTCAAAAAGCATCTAAAAGTAGATCAGTGCTGGCAACCTAACACATAAAGCATATCTCAGAGAGCAGAGATTCAGAAAGAAATGCAATGATTAATGGTGCAGTCCAGTTCCACTCAGTCTAAAGGGCGCTTTATGCTGCCAAGAGTAGCCTCCTAAACAAGTTTGGCTGTGTCATAATCCCAAGTTTACACTGTACCAAAACCAGAAACTGAGTGTCAAGTCTGCAAATCTGGAAGTAGAGCTGTGGGCTTCTGTTTCTACGAACATTGTTTCCCTGGGTTTTTTTTCTTACTTTGCTGTGTAATTTGAAAACTGAGCCAGCGTTTTAACACCCAAAAGCCTGAACTGCTCCATCATCTTGACCTAAGTTTATAGCGAGTGTTTTACTTTGTGAAGGGATATGCAAAGAAAGGCAGTGCTAGATGAGTACTTCTCAAACTGCCCTCCAAAATCATATTAAGTAATGTTTATAAAGTCATCAAGTAAGAGAGCTACAATAGCAGGCAATGGTCATCACTGAGCTAAACAGTTTGGGGATCACTGCTGTGTATGAAAGGAAGCAGTAAGTTGCCTGACATGTTCTTTTTACCATTCAGGCTAGAAACAGGGGGAAAAAAGTCCCACAATGTCAGCTATTAAAAATAACAGCTGTCTTACATTAGCTTTCTGCAATATAACTAAGTTTTGCACCCATTAACACATCTGAAGTTTTGGGGAAGCAAATTACCAAAATTTCATATTTTACCAAGAATAACTGTATAGAGTATATTAAGGTTTGTGAATTATGAGTATATTTTTATGCAGAAATACACAGAAGTAACATCAAGACAATTTTCTTCCACTTCTTAATATACAGTTGACAGAAGTTTAACAACTAAACCCAGTTGTCTGGTACAAAAGTAAGCAGAGACAGCTATACTGCAGTTGGAAACATGGGGTCAGAGGATCATTCACAACTGGTTACATCATTGCAGATGTGTATCAGAGATTTACAAAAGGAGCTATTACTTATGCCATGATTTTGTTTCATGTATTTAAGAAATGCCTGGGATTATTCTCAGGCATTATTTTTCTGGAGATGACAGTAAGATTCTGAAGTTTACCTTCTTGATATATAAAATTTTCTTCAGCAAAATTCTCGTAAGGCACTACTCAGCCCAATGCTTCTTGTCATTAATCAAATGTATTTTAGACATTTTAGATTGTAAGATACAAGGCAACACTGCCAGGCTGATTTCTCAAAAATCATGACTTGAACACCCAATATGAGATTAGTTTTGTTTAACACCTGCTGATTTTAATGCATTACAATTCTTTAACTTTGCCTTTTGGCCTCTAATCCTTTTATTTCAGATGCTATCAACTATTAGGTTCTATGACAAAGTATGGGGAAATCCCCTCCATACACAGAAAATACAAACCCAGCAATCAGATCAGACAGTAATCATGGTAGCTGCCAAATACGACGATGAGCAAGTTTAATGAATCCTCTAGAAATTTTGCTCCCTTTCTTAAAAGCTTTTTTTTTTTTATTTCCCCTACCCTCTTTTTTTGTTAAATGAATGTTATTTTTAGTATAAATGGTAATTACCAGCAGCTAGGATAATTACAAATATCAACTCATTTCTGTGCCAAGTTTTGACATTTAATACAAGAATAAAACACAGGAAGGGAACAAGCTATGAAGAGATCCTCACTTCCCTTGAAAAGCGAAACAGCCCCCAAAGGTTAAGATTTCCTTTGGAACCAAAGCCCAGATGTTTTTTTTCTCACATTGACGTGAACCCTGCCTTGTTGTATAAGCCGCTGGCATGCTAGTCAAGTCTTTAAAAGTTGTATTAAATAGAAAGAATTATGCTAACTTCTTTGGTAATAAATTACAGACTGAGGCAGAGTTCCTGGGCAAAGTGAAAAAATGGTGGAAAAGCATTCATCTACCTCTAAGACAATGGGGCTTCAGGGTAACAGAAAGTAAAATTCAAATATACATCTAATCTGACATCATAGATTTGGTTTAAAATGGAAGCGTTCATAGTATTTCCTTCACGTTACATATAATACATGGATCCATTTTTAATGAGTTTTCTTTAGAACAATGCAGTACACAGTAAAGTGCAAGCTTTTCTAAGCTACTGGTCCCCCTAGGAGTCTACCTTATCCATGCCATGTCCAATTGTTCCAGTCATAAGACAGTTTAGCATCCCAAAAACATTTGGGTTTGTTTTGTGCCATTAAAGTGGCATGTAAGAAAGAAAAGTGGGTGTGTGGTGGTGACAGGATATAGATCTATAATCTGGAAACTGCGTTGTTGCCAGAGAGTCACAGAAACGTAGAACAGACTTGAATCATGCGTCAGGCTTGAGCTGCAGGTACGAATATTCTGTTAATGACTAACATTGTGACTTGATGGGAAAAACAAAAATAACTGCCCATCTCTATAATCTTCATTCAAAAGTGCAACTTCTGCTACATTTGTTTCCTGCTAAATTTCTGACCTATGGTTTAGTAGTTTCACAAATCTAGCCGTATGTATAAAATTACAGGAAAGGGATGCAATTGATTTAGTGCAAGACACTTGAAGATTTATCTAAACGTAACGAACAAACAGAGGAAGATCAAAGACTCCATACACTTCTCCATAAGGCAGATGGTCATTTTTAAATATAAGATCTTAAATATGCTGTTTATTTCTTAAGAGGTAGAAAATATCAAAATATTAAGAAAAAATTTCTAGCTTAAAACAATGTTTGCTTACTTTTTAAAAAGTCTTACTGTTGCAATTTTTAGGTTAATAAAAACAAATGAAGCTACGGAAGCACATGATTTCGTGCTCTGTATAGGTTTTACTTACTGGAAAAAGAGAGCTTCTTCATCTAGTCAGTGCTCAAGCAGTGTATACAAAGGATCTCCTCCTCTTGCCCTGTTGGGGGCTATAAAACTGAAGTGGAAATTTTTCCCAGTGGAAAATTTTGGCGATTCCTACATTTCTAGTACTACATTTAGCTGGGTACAGTTCATGTATAAGGCAGTAGAACCACTGATGTAAGCTCAGAACTACCTCTTCCATAATGCCAAGAAGAAAGCTAACAGAAACAAAAGCTTATTTAAATCTTTACTACAGGCAGCAAAAGATGATACTCAGATTCTAGCACCAGCTGATAATCTGTTTTACCAATTTATACCAGCCCAGAGACAGCTGAACTACTCATTGAACTATGGAAGCCTACTTACAGTTTGAGTTACTAAGGCTTGCACTCCGATTTCTCAGCATAGCTACGAGATGCTGATGCTACTGTCTCCAATGCAATTCAATAAGGCATAAGTTAACTCAGAACTGACATTATTACACACTGGGAAAGTAGTGTAAAAGCTCCTCTTTTCCCTCTTGCAATAAACATTCCGTACTATTTATTAAATATTTTATAAAAAGAAGTTAGGATATTTATACATTCAAACAATCACTGCAATAGCCAGAGTAAAAGAAACAAATGAATTATTAGATTCTAAATGAAGCACAATTCTGGAGATATGCACACTTGCACACATACACACACCCCACACATATATTATATGTGTGTGTGTACGTGTATATATATATATAGGTGTGTGTATATATAGAGATATATTTTATATATACTTCTTTTAAATCAGATCTGAGAATACAGCACAGAATATCTTCACTTAGCTCCTCCTTCACCAGAGGACAGGATTGTCCAGTTTGGAGAAACCAGGTTCTTTTCTAAGGTCCATGTAGGTTCCATTGCTCACCCAGGAGTCATCATTGGATTTCCTATCAAAGATTAAACAAATGTCTTAAATGTAAAGCTTATATTTTCCATATATATGCTGTGTAATGCAATGTAGCACTATGCACAGATACCCAGTCCAGCTCATGAACCAGGTGCAGTGCAGCTCAGTACAGCCTTCAAACAGGCAATATAGCTTGTAGAGTCGAACTGGTACATCTGCACTGGGCCTTGGAGGCGCACCTCAGTAGCCTAGCGTTCAGCTGAGATCAACACTCATATTTCACTGTCACATACCAGTGCTTAGCACTTAAAACTACAGTCCAGGCTTATTTCATGGTCTCAAAGGCAGCTCTGAATGGAAAGTGGAAACTTTCCTTTTACGTCTCCAAAGATGGCTTACCATGGTCATTGCATAAAGAGAGCCTATAGCTCTCAGTCAAGAGGCGAGACTCATTGCTCTAGGTACCGTACTCTGGAGGAATCAGTCTGCTTTTAATCTGGTGTGCAACACTTTTGGCACAACAGCTAATTATTCTTTTAAGTAAATCACGGCTTGTGATTTGTTGAAAAGAGAAATCACTATTGAAAAGCCAAATGCATAATTCATATCTACTTTAACACTGGGTAACACTTTTGCAATATAGTAATTAAATTCTTTATTCTGTTATTTAAATCTACAGCACAAATCTCAGTTTTCAAATCCTTGTTGTGAGGATTCAAATCCTCATCCTTATTCACAATTCTCATCATGAATATGGCATTACAAAGTATTAGACTTTGCCTCTATCCTGTTGGAAGCACCATTTGCTTCTCTTTAGTAGGTGTGATTGACATGTGATGAGTTAGCTCACCACCTTTTCAGACATGTAGTGGTCTAAGCCATTCCCTTTTTGCACCTATTTGCACCTATTTTAAAGGTTTGTGTTCCGCAGAAGTACAGCAGTTATCTATCCAGAAAAAAAACCAGGATCCCAGATCTGTTAACTGTGATACACAGGCCCATAAAACATTCACCTTGGCTCCAACTCTTTCATTGCAGGAGAACAGAGAAGCTGGAGGGCAAAAGGCCATGTCCTCACTACCATTCACTTTTGTCTTTCGATGGCTGAAGTCTCCTGTTAATTGTTTTATAACAGGAAGATATAAAGTGCCCTCTGAATGATAATTCTCTCCCCATGAAATAGGGGAAACACATTCAAAAACAGTGCTGGAAATTAAAGGCTCCAACTCCGTACACTTCTGCACAAGGCAATCCCACTGAATTCAGAAGTTCAGCAGAGGTAATTAAGCTAAATCCAGCTGCATCACCTTGCTTGAAAGAATTATAGATGCTACAGTCACGCAGGCAAATTCAAATGTAGACTAAATATCAATTGCCATTAAGGAAAAAAATTAGTAAGAAATTCAGGGATGCACTAATGAAAAAGCAATATATAATTCTGAGTTTTAACTAAGTGGAGTGTTCTACATTGCCAAAGTACAAAAATCAGGACTATAGAAGAAACCTGGGAAAAAAAAGGAGCCCACTCTATGGCAGTTTAGAACGAGATCTATAGTAAGAATTTCAATAAGTGATAGTATATGCTGATTATGATATAGCACCTGAAAAATCTAGGCTGATGCTCTAGATTGTTTTCTTCCAGCACCTTCCGTCGTTCTCTCTGTAGCTGCTCGATCCTCTGCTTTTGCATTTCAGCTCCTTCAATATTCCCTTCTTCTAGAAACCTGTAGCACCAGCAGCGATGAGAGACACAATTGGTATTCCTATCTTTGCCAGGTCCTCTAGAGCTCCAGAATCTAATCTTTACAGCAGGCAGTTCACACTGATTGAAAGGTAAACAGCTACATCTGCAGACAACTGCACTACCAAAAAGCCCTTAAGGAAAAGTAACTCTTACAACAAGCACACAGTCATCGTTATATTATGTTCTCTTACTTGGAAGTTAGGAACAGCAGAAATTCCACTGCAGAAAGAAATTTCAAGTCTCTCGATTTTTGGCTATTGAGACACAGTATGCTCAACATTCAATACCTGAAGTACTGAAGTTTTAACATCTTTGGAAAGGCAGTTATCCAGAAGCATCCAAGGACCAATTTCAGGAAGCACTGGTCTGTAATGACTAGACTGTCTCTTGATAGGTGATTAAAATGTCTGTTTCAGATGCACATTAACGTAGAAATAGAAACACACCACAGGTATCCACACAAAATATTCTGAGCTTAGGGTAAAGTGAGCATACAGAAGATTAAGAACTATTTTAGGAAGATATTTAAAAATTAAAACTTCTTACCTTTGGTCTGGCCTAAAACGTGTATCAGTGGATGGGAGTAATGACCTAGTTTGCAAGTCCAGTTCATTTAACTCCAGTGCAAATTGAGTAAATCCATACCACTGTTCATAATCTTTAGGCATTGGATCTAGAGAAGAAAAGTGTACATTCAGAATTTCAATTAAATGTCATTATCTTTTGAAGGAAAATTGCAAGGTCCCCTCAGTCATTTCTTCATCTCTGAATCACAGTCTCAATTCTGGAGGAATAACAGGTTTTTAATAATGTGACAAAAGACAACATCCCCCTTGATTATCGCACTGCAACAAAACAGATTTCTGTTCTCTCAGCTGAATCAGAGCACAACTGTGATGAAGGCCATGCTATTACTATAGTGCTTTTTCAAACTACAGTGGACAAAACCCCACAAGTCTGGGAGAAGTTCAGATACGGCTGTCATTACAGAACTGAGCTTTGTGGGCTATCCTCCAATGTTTAACACATGAAATACACATTTCTCTACACAAAAAGTGGGGGGGTTTGTTTGTTTTTGGTTTTGTCAGGTTTTTCGGGTTTTTTTTTTGTTTTGGTTTGGTTTTTTTTTTCCCCCTCTTCCTTTTAGATCCTCAAATCCCACTTCATGCCCAAATATGAAAATGAAGGAGAATGAAGAAAATGCAGGAAGCCATGGGATTCAGTTCTCCATATTATTTAAATGATGTATTCTTCTGGTCTAAATTTTAAATGCTTGCAAACATCTAATATTCCACATAGAAATAACAAGAAGTTGAGGCCTAATAAAGAGATGAAATAGTAAGCTTATTCTCAAGTAGATCTTAAGTGCTGTACATTAGCCATTCTGATCACTAACTTGCTCTCCATACGCAGTTTGAAGATGAACTTGTCCCACAGTATAAACTCTCATGCCACTTCCCAAAGAGTCGATGCACAACTTTCCCGGCTTTATCCATGACACTGCCTTCAATCTCATGTGCATTTGGATTCCAATACTTTGCCTAGAATTAAAAGGAACAAGGGGATAAAAGGTGCATAAAAGATAAAGTGTCAGTGATTTTGCCATGTCAGTAGCACCATGCAGTAGAGTGGTTTTCCGAAATGAAAACTATTTGTTTAGGTGTGCATTACAATATCATATGCAAACAACTACTGTTAGCGCTATTAATCGGCTTATTAAAATACTAACGTTGAGTATTGTATTTACTTTGTTTGCCTTTTTTAGGGGCAGTACTAGGTGAAGCATAGCTGACCTTGAATTTTGCCCAATGACAGGTACACTGACTCCTGACTTCGTTATCTATATCCTCCCCAAATTTGCAGAAGAGGAAGAGAAGGAACTGGTACAGTAATCTCCACTTTAGACAATTTACAGTATCAGATGTGTAAGATTTGCAGGCTCTCAATCTTTAAAATTTGAGCTCTAAACATCTACTGCAACTCCGCAGATACATTACAGTACTTTCAAATAAGTATTTGGAAAAAAAAAAAATAAATCACCCTAATCCTTCTTAGAAAGCACAAAGTATTCAGGAAAACAAATAAGAAAAGGAAACTTTCCTTCTGCTGCTGAGCATGCTATGCTGCATAGGTATGCTGAAGTACTTAGCTTATATCTGTATGGTTTGTTTCTATGTAAAGCACAGCCTTTCTCCAGCAATCAGATACAGAAAATGCAGGTTAAGGTAAGTCTCTTAGCATGATATGCAAAACTATTTCTCAGGTTAGAAATGTTGGCATCATTTTAGGTTGTCGTTGATTTTCCTATACTAGGAAGAAGTCCTCTATTGCCAAAAACTAATGTCAATTTCAGTTATAAGGGCATTTCCTGAGGAAGTCATATCTTGATGCCTTGTACTGAAACAAAAGCTTTGAGTGACACCACAACCTCTCACTTAAACTCCTCTGAGTACCTCCCAGGGGCTAGAAAAGAGCATTGGGTGAAGCACCCTGCACAAGCACTGGTCCTACAGTCGCTGAATGAATGCAACCACAGCACAGGCCAATGGGTTAGCAGGAGGCATGTGGTAAACCACTGCCAGTAGACACCTTGCGCCTACCTCTCTCATCAAACACAGAGTAGGTTTTCCATCATATTTCTTCCTTTCCTCATACTTTTCCACATCTCCAGTGGAAACACCTGAGAAAGCTGTTACTTCTCTTCCTTGTCTGGCTTTACCTAGTGAGTGGTAGTTCCTTCAGAGTTAAAGTTTCTCAAAAAATCACAAGTAATTACAGCAGAACTATAGGAAAATACAGCTTGTAAGCAGTTGTACCAAGCTTCGGCAGAGAGCGTCCACCCACTGTTGTGTCTCTTCGAAAAGGCACTGCCAACTTTGCTGTGGTTACTGCTGTGGTTACCTTTATGAAAGTCAGTTTGCAGTGGCAAGTGTCATCGTTAAGATTTTTGATGATGATCTCTCCATAGTGTTCAATCCATCTTTGCCCACTTAAGATGTTATGGATGCAAGATGTCACCTTGTTCCATGCAAAATGGTCTTTAAAACTGTAAGAAAAATACACACAAGAAAAATCTCAATGCCATGTTCAAATGAGCTCATAAACTTGTGAAAAAAAATTGCAGAGAACTTAATTAGAAAAACCCCACAAATTTTTTTTTTTAGGAATGGCTCATCTTCGTGGCCCACACCTTCTCAAAAACAAACCCTATGACAACAATCCTGTCTCCCAGAAAACCCTTTTCACTTCTGCTATCAACTATGGTCTTGAATTCAGTTTTCTCTCAGTTTACTTGTCCCTCTTTACCAGTTTTGAGTTTCCAAAAGTAATCACTCTAATATCTTCCACTGGCTGAAATGCCCATTTCGCAGCTTGTAACACAGTGACAACTGAAAACACAAGGACATGGGCCACCAGAGTCATCAGAAGACTTATTGAGTGGAATAAGCTTGGTTGAAGCTCTCAAGGCTGACCCTATGTGTATGCTTCAGGCAAGACCAAAAGTTCTCGCCAGGTAATTCAAGACGCCATTGCACGCTGGAAGACAGCAGACAGGAAGAGATGAACAAATACTAATAGGTAATACAACATTTTACCTTTTATTAAAGAAGTAAATGTTCTTATAAAACAGTTTTATAACACCTCAAGAAAAGGAAAGTCTCATGAAGACATATGTTCTACAATTTGTTCTGGGTATTGACAGCCAAGTCACTATTGGTTAAGGTGAACAGTAAACTTACAAAGCACCAGTTTCCCCATAGCAACTGCCTTGCATGCATCCCATGAGGATATTAGAATCTTTCTTTACCTCCCCTTAATCTGCTGCATTGTAAGAGCATGCACAAGGACAGTTTTTACAGACTAGCAGATATGCAGCTAATTCACCCCACTGTAACTTGTTTTCCTGCCCCTACCTGCAGGTCACATGCTCTAAAAATACTGTGTTTGCTCTAAAAATAACCTTAATACTAATGCTTCATTTTTGCCTATAGCCTCAATACCTTTTTTGTACCCAATTGTATATCAGATACATAGGGATACAAACCAGCACACGGAGACTACATATGAATCAGATTATTTCCTAGTTCATGACCCCACCCGCAGCCCTAATCTATTAGATGCCTTGCCTCTGAACCCTCACTCACATCCTAAAGACCTTTCACTCCACAGCTTAGGCTAGCCGCTATAAACGCAACATGTTTTATACATTACCATTTGGATACTATCTTACTAAATTGCAATTTTACCCACCTAAAAGAAAAAGGCATGCTTAATTGCTTAGTCTGATGAATGTTAAGTTCTTGAGTTATTTTTCTTTTTTCTTTATGGTGTGTTTTTTTTTTTTTTTTTTTAGATGGCAGAATAATTTCATAAACTCTTTTTGGAAAACAGATTTAATTGGAACACTACTCAACCTTTAGACTTCTGGTGCTGCAAACATGGTGGATATAGGCCAAATGTTAAGGGATTTTCATTGTTGATCTATAATGGGCACTCTGACAAGCCATCATAGGAACACTGCAGATTTTTATTTTTAATAAAACCTAAATATACTCAACACTTAACTACAGTGGCTGCTTACTTCCTTGGATAATAAACACCAGACATGGAACTGGTTCTATTTATCACTTAAAATAATTATTTATGCAGTGATGATGGCTATCGGCCTCACCTACAGACCAGGACTGCATGGTGTTAAGGTCCACACAAATATAAGTACAAAAGACAGGAACACCAACTCTCCCTCCCCCAAACCCATAATAAAGTAAAAGAATTCATAGCTTCCTCTACCATGCAGTTTTTCCCTGTGAGTTTAAAATGCATGAAGCTTGAAATTCAACTGAAGTGTGAAAATACCAGCTTTGCCTTTTTCAAGATACATGGGAGTGATGTTTTTTATTTCATCTTTTGGTTTTTTATAACCTTTGGACGAGTTAGTCCTTCTGTTTTATACTTCTAGTTTTGATTTGGTGGGTTTTTTTCTTTTTTTTCCTCCTCCTCTCTTTCTTTTTAAGTTAAACCATAATCATCAATTTTTCCAAAGGTCTACTAACGGCACAGTACAGCTCATTCTCATCTGGATAAATGTGGCTCCAGTGTGTGCAAGCATGTCTGTTCCTGTGTGTGAACAGCAATGCACGACTGCAGCACTTACACTGGAAGAGTTACATGTGTTGTACCAACTGGAACAATTTCCATGGACTTTCCCCAGAATTTGTTTTTCCATCTTACATCTGAAACAGGAAGAGGAAAAAAAAAAAAAAAAAAAAGGTTTAGTCACAGGCATGGATGAATCAATCTATTTCTGGGTTCTACTTTATTTCCAAGAAATGCAAAATAGCAAAGTGCAACATAATAAAAGTGTTCAAACAATGCCATGGACCTTTGAACATGGTTTTGGGGTGTTTTTCTTTTCAGGACATAATTATTTAAATAGCAAAGTAACACAGGTTTAAAAGTCCTTTTTCAAAAACTTTTTCAAAAGAAAGGAATTTGAATAAGCTATGACAGCATATATTTCTCTGCAATTCAGTTGCTAGTGAATGAATGCAGACATTTCCAAAAACAAGAGCAGAATTTCAAATACAAAAATATAGCAACTAAGAACATCCACAGTGAAGAAGCAAGAAAATGTTTCAAAGGGCACAAAATTGCAGGGGGATTTAGTCTAACTTCCTCTATAGGTTTAACTAGCCTTTTAAAATCTTGTCTGAATCATAGAAAGACGTGCCCAAGTCTCACATCACTTCTCCAAAAAAAGATGAGAAATCTCAATGCAAGTTTAGCCAAGTTTATTGAGCAAAAACACTTGGGAGAGAAAGAACACAGACAGGGAAGTATGGCAGAAGGGGTATAGAGTTAAATTGGGCTAGATAACTAGGCAGTAACTTTATAGTAACTTCAGAGCTCAGGGGGATAGTATCCTTGCTATATTAGACACTAGGAACTCCATTCCCCGCCCAATCTAAAAGACAGGGAAAAATTAATCTCTGGTCTCAAAAAGATGCTAGTACTAACACAAGAAAAACTGAAACACTGTTTCCTATGCAATTGTGGGGGGAAGCTGTTATGCTGGCTGCGAGATAGATGCTCAAACCGTAGTTAGGAGATTACATATCTCCCAAGCATATATGTGCAAGTGATAGGACTGAGCCACACCAAGCTGCCTACCATTGCAAAGGCTGGAATGAGACATAGGGCAGCATTCCTCATGGAAAAAAATAATCCTTTTCTTATCACTTGAGAGAAGGACCTTTTGGCTTTTTTGGTTTTGAAGTTTGATGCTGGGTCAGCATCTTTAGTTACAGCAATTTTATTGTGATTCCTATGCTGCATGATAAGGGGTCCAAAAGTACCTTGAGTATGATGATGTTGAGCCAAATTCTGTACTAGCTTTCTCTCTTATGCAGTGCGATGGAAGAGAAAGGGCAAAGGCACACCCTGCTGAGTTTAACAGTTAAAATGTATTACCAGTCTGTATTATGTTCTATGTGGCAAAGCTGTCCCACAGAGATCAGTACATGGGAAACATCTTGGGAACCAGTGTGCAACTTGATCATGCAAAAATTTTAGGACAGCAAAGAAAAGAGAAGTGTCATTTCAAAGTTATGCTCAGATTAATTCAGGGACGGATGCCATAACAGCTGGAACTTTCTGTTCTGCATTTCCATTGTTCATGTGTCCATACTCCTTTGCAAAAGCAGAGTCAGCTTCCTAAGTCAGGGAAAATTATTTCCAAAGTAACTGTCCCTGTCAGAACCCAGTCTTCTGGCTCACTAGAGATGATCAAGAGATTTCTTGATGTTGAAACAGATGAACTAAGGTCAGTGTCTGGTGGGATGACAGCACTACTCTGGCAATGTTGCTGAGGACAGTTCCCTTTTCAGCTGAGGAGATAATATGGTAAGTGAAAAGATCTTCGCACACAGAAGGAACTTACCTCACTGACAAGCTACCTTTATGATTAACTCAATGTTAATCTTTCCACATAAGTTAATATAGCCCCATAACAAGAGGCCACAGGCATTTAAAAATCACCTTTATGTTGGAAGAAAATCATTGCCTAGATCTCTCATAAGCTCAGCTAGCCACATTTAAAAACAAAACCAAACCCCAAACCCTGCTGTACCCTGATTGAGTCTCTTGTCTTCATTAAGACCAAATCCCAGACTTTTTGCCATCAATCAGATTCTCAGCTCTCATTTTTACAGAAGAACTTTGTTCTCTAAATGCAAGTGTTAAAATATTTGAGTGATAACAGTTATCAAGATCTGTTAAACAGATCAGTCTCATCAGTTTTTATTAAGACAGGCTACTATCTAGTCTTATTTATTCAGTATTCAGTTACTGAATAAATTTTTGGTAATCTCTGCTTTTTGGGTAAGAACATTTTTGTATTTTTGTATTTGTTTACAAAGAAAGAATTACATTGAATAAGGAAATCCAGACTAATGACAGAGTTCCGATTTCTGTTCAGTATGGCTTTATCTGCAATAACTATAATCAAGTCAGCAGAGTCAATCATAACAGAATTAAAGGTTATAATATGGCTACATTGTGAATTGACAAACCTCTCGGTGAAGGAATTTAACTGAGTTAAAAGGCATAGTTATGTTCTGTGTACACTCCAGAAATATCTAACCACACAGGTACTGTGAATGGCTGACATCTTCACCAGCATGACACAGCAAACACAGCTCCAACACACTTTTTTTGAAACACAATGTTAGTAGTCAAGTATCACGAATCTTACATACTGTAATAATGCCAGCAGAGAAAGACAAAGTAAGTATGTTTATCCTTGCTGTTATGCTCATTTTTTGAAATTATTTTCAGAACAGGTTTATAAGATCTGCCAAGGCTCAGAATTTAACTTGTAGTTTTTCAAATTGTGTTCTAGCTGGTTTGGTTTACAAATAGCTTGAGGTACAACTCTTCTTTACTAAAGAACTGTCTCCCCCAACCCAAACTTGATTTTAAAGAAATGCAAATATTTGTACATGAAAAAAATAATTGATTAATGTTATAAAAAAACCCTTGAACATTTTTATAATGGCAGAACATCCAAGTAATAAGCATGCAATCAAGTATAGGCTAGCATTTCTTAAAGCCATTCTAATACAATTTAAGCAGGGAATTTCACCTTTTCCCAATTTCTGGATATTTCATGTTAGACATACAATGAAAATATTGTGAACATTGTAAAAGTAAATGATAGACTGAAGAGTTACCTTGCCAAAAAGCAAAATTCACAGATTCAGCATGGCATGCAGAAATAGGTGGATGGTGACTGACCTAATAGCAAGATATGAAAGGGGGGGGGAAAGACAGACATATTAACACTTGAGCAGTCATTTTGGTTTGGGTTGTTCCCCCCCGACGCCTTCATTTTTCATTCATATATAGCATTTACAAATTGAACACTGTCCTTTTGCAGTTGTGTCCTGAAGGGGGAGTCAGTGAGACTAATAAAGTACTGAGACCTAAGAAGCCTTAGAAAGAAAGGGGAAGCACTGATTTTAAAAGGCCTGTGAATTTTGTTCATCAAGTGAAAATCTAAATATATATTTTGTACATTGTCTCTAATGCGATAACTACATTTACCCTTAGGACCCCCTTAATATATTAACAGAAGCCACACTTTAAGCATACAGACAAAAATAAAAAACCCAAAGGGCCAAATTCTTTTGTACAGTAAATACCTACAAAGCCCTGACTATGAGGGAGGAGATAGCAATCAGCATCTCTGAGGGGGCCACAGGTGGAGAAACGAAGCCATGAAATTCCATCTGACAAGCCCTGCTACTGCAGTAGTGACACCCCAGGTGTTTGTAGCACAGAACTCTAACCATGCGCACTGCATTTTTTCAGCTTTGGGTAATAGCACATACATGAATAAGGGCAACCACCAAAATAGCAAAGCAAGGACTGTGAGTAAATAAACAAATACGCAAAGCAGACTATTAAAAGGAAATAGTAAATAATAAAGTAACTGCACAAAGTGAAAGCAGCCACTCCTCCCTGGCTGTAAATTCTCCCTTCTAGGTGAAAATGACAACTGACCAAGACCAACTCTTTGATGTGTAATGCCTACTGTCTTTTTGACAAAGACAATTTTATTTTCAAGTAAAACTGCTATTTCCCACTATGAATTTAATTTCTTAACCACCTACATGGCTCAAATGCAGTTTTACTTTTTTCTTTGGTACTTGTTTTGCAAATCTGTTATCAAGCATTTTTTCTGCAGGCATCTAGTTATTTACTGAACATCCTCTACTTGGTTTAAAAAAAAAAGAGAGAAAAGTACTAATTACTCTCAGTTATGCCCTAATCCATCAAGAGCAACACTCTCACATACTGCACCCAGATTAACCCCAGATGTCACTGTAATTCACAGGTTAAATTTAGCTCCCACTTAAACACACCTCACTCAGAGTAAGGTCATTGTGCTAAGCGGAGTTATTCTAAACTCACTCTAGCAATAGAACAGAATCTCTGTTATTTTATCTGTTCCAAGGGTTATATACTATCTGCACTAACAAGTTATCTAGAGTAAGCATCAAAATGCTTGCACAAACAAGCAATAAGCAACAGCTCCTGATGCAGAGAGAAATACTTAATGCTTGCAAGCTGCATGAAATTTCTTCCCTCCTTTACTGCCCTCCCTTCCTAATATTCCTCCACTCCATACTATTATAGTAACTTTACCACTCTATAAACTGATGTCAGTTATCGCACACATTAGAATAATAGTTGTTAACAGCCCAAGCCCTCTCATGTACTAAAATTTCTCTTTAGAAAACACAGCCTTTGTACTGATCTATCCAATATTCAGGGGAAAATCTCTTCTTTTAATTCAATCTAACATTAAGTTCAGTACTAACCTTTATTCACCACTTTGTTACTCCAATTTGATGTTACACTCCTAACTGCAGTGCTCTATACACATCATCTTAGAACTGAAGTAACACAATGAAGAACCAGATACATTACTTTAACTTTAAATTCAATTCTGCTTTGACTGTTTTGCTTTTCCCCCGCCCCCCCTTATTTTTACTCTTGCCTGTGACATTTCCCAAGACTAAGGAAAGATCACATATCACTTCTTTCCGTCAGTTCTAAAACATAATGTACAAAATGTTGTATCTTCAGAGGTGGTAAAACCACTTTTCGTTTCCTAAAGGAAGGCTCTTAGAAGGCCCTCTCTGATCAAATTTCTAGGTTGTACACCCTTGCCCACTGCACTTTTTGTAATTTTTTTTTTGTTTATGTCTAGACAGAACAGGACAGCTTTCAATTATTCTTACTCTGCTAGGCACCAGATTATTTAAGTTTTTTTCTCTTTTTAACATATGTCTCAAGCTTAGCAATTTTGGTAACTTGCCTGGTTTAAATTTAGAATTTTTCAGCCATACTTAATAATTATTCTCCTACTGGGGAACTATTTTCATGTTGATGTGTTGTATACATCCTTCACCTACTAAGCTGTGGTACCAGATTTGAAAGGCTTAGCCCACAAAGTATTTGGACAGGAAGCAGAAATATTCATGGTGCCATAGAAAATATTAGTGGTTGATTGACTCACAGAAGGGATATATTTGTTATAAAAGAAGACATGAAACAGCTGAAGATACAGTATTTTTAATGATCACACAGAAAAGAAAATTACAAGAATGTGAATGCTTGCTGCAGTCATGATCAGATTTCAGCATGGGGAATTGCACTGTACTTAACCAAGTTATCTAGTTACTGGAGTAGGCAGCCTGCCAGCCTTTGCTTCTCGAGTGTCAGCTGTCAGTTGTCATGTTCCACCCCAGAGTTGGCAGAATTTCCTCAAAAAACACTTTCCTTCATTTATAATTCTGCAACGTTCCTTGAGTTTTGCTGGACTCAGGTTATGTAAAGTAATTTTGTATTTTGCTATTAATTCCAGATAATTCCAGCCGTGTGTTTAGAATTAAGCAGAGTATCAAGCAGCAAATCTAAAGGTTGCAGCATACAATACCTGTTCCGCAAAGAATTGGAAACCCTTGTCTTCACGAATACATTCATAGGTTTCTCCAAGCACGGGATTAAATGGCTTACTTCCAGCTCGGTAGTAACTGGATGCATACGCAGAGACTGCAAATGCAGCTATATACACCTGAGAGTAACATATGTGGAATTATTATTAATTAATTTACCACAGACATACAAAATTTTTCCTATATGTTCTGATTTAACAGAAGAAAAAAAAAGGTCTTATGCTGACATCAGATTCTGTATTTTTCCCATCACCTGCAGACTACAAACATGCATGCCTCCTGCAAGTTGAGCACTAGCTCACACATTAGAGAATTACTCTGTTTTCAGAGTCATTCAATGGTCCAAGAATGGAACTATTAGGGTCAAACACTGCAAATTTCATCAACTGAAAACTGCATTTCTGAAAACTGTTTGAAACAGCTTAGCATTCTGCAACACAGTTCAAAGCAGTAACCTTAAAAATCACTGTTAGATTTTGTATTGTAACTGGCTTTGTTATGGTCTGTGATTCTATGTATATACCAACTATACTTTTCCTAAACATGGCACAGGAAGCATTGGATGAGTTTTCACCAAGTTTTCTATTTCTAATGCAGTTTGAATTGAATTGCCTTTTATCTTCTGTGTGCTATTACCTAATCATAAAACTGTCCTTGATTATGGCCGAGACATAGGTAACCCTTCCACGTTTTTGCAGTCAAGCCAAGAATAATTCCACCTAAACCTGAGGAATTAGAATTTGGGGTTGTTTCATTCAGGTCTCTCTGTACTATTTTTCTCCCTTTTCATTCCCTTTTCCTCATCTTGTGAAAGTGTAGATGACCTCCTTTCACAATTCCAGAAACTGAATCCACTTCAGAATGTCTCTTTTATGAACTATTGCAATTACTATGCAACAGCTAGCATTAATTTTGCCTCAAGAATTCCTCAAAGGCAAAGAATATTCTATTCTGAGGTAATTTCCAGATGCTTGGGTGTGGGATGGAGGGAAAAGCCTTCTTTTCACTCCCATATGAACAACTACTGCTCATTTCCTTTTAACACATGTTCTCAAGAGAACAAAAAAAACTATGCAGTTAATAGCCATACACTCTGTCCTGAGAACAGACACCAAATTCTAACCCTTGCAGTGTCAGAATGGAGCAAGAGGCTTTTGAAACAGTATTTATAACACAAGTATTTACATTCATTAATAATCTCATTTCAAGATAAGATATACTGAGTTGAAAAAGTTTAATTCAGTTTAAGGGACAATCTTACTGCTTTCATTTAAGATAATTTAGAGAACTCTTAATCCTTTATTTACGGGCTTACATATTAAGTAGTTCTTGTGCACCTGGAAGCAGAACTGAAATGCATTTTTCTGTTGTTCTTTTGCCAAATGCTGAATTCAGCGTTCTGCACTGGCAGAAGATGACACCATTGTTGACCTCAACATACATCCATATTGCCCAGTTTTGAAATCCATTTTGGATCCCATTTTGAATCAACACCAGAACTTCACAAAACCAGTTAATAAAACAAATCATTCTCATTTAGTTAATATAAAGATAACACAGTAGTGTAGGGCTGGAAGATTCATCATCCTTTATGCACAATTGTGTTACCAGATTAGATATGCTTACAAAAAGATCTGTTGTAGCTTTCATACTCAAGAGGGAAGTATATTAGTTCAACCTCCCTCCCTTTTTGTTGTAAACTTTTAATCTTACAGAGTAAGAGCTGCAAAACAGAACTAAAATACTTCTTTGTCTAACCTTGCAGGACAGCAAGGTACTTGAGGAGAGAGACTTCCTAACAAAGCAACAGAAATCATGCAAAACAGTCAAAAATAGTGGGCATGTAAGTATGTACAGACACATGTTTGGAGAGTCTGCCTCTCTCAGCTGGGAGAAAAAGAACCAGTTGAGCAGAACATGTTCATTTCTTTGGCAGATTGTTTTTATATTTACTCTATTCTAATTATATTGAATGTTACTAAGTATTTGAAATAACATATTTACCATCCGTTGAAATGGGTTAGGTGTATGTGCTGCTTTATCTAGCAGCTCACTGTACTCCAGCTCCTCGCAGAGACGCTGGAGGGTGTTAAGTGGCTCATTTAATTCAACAGGCATGGCCACTTTGGAGAGATCCTTTCCTATGTTATTTCTCAGGATATTCCACAGGCTGATGTTACTTGTATTAGGACATGGAGCTGGTAAACACGTTCGTCGTTTAGAATTGCATCCAATTCCACTTTCAGAAATACAGTCTGAAAAGGAAGGAAGTGGCAGAACAAGTCAATTAACTGTTTACTTAGTTTCATCCCCTTTGCAAACATACATTAAAATGCACCCATCTTTCTTCTGTCAAAACTTCCTTCCACCCTCACAATTCATTCAAGTACTTCACTTGTGGTTTGAAGATAGCCTGTTATAAAAACGATAAAACTAAGAACAAGATTTTAATTTCTGTATGTTAACTGAGGTAAATGCCAGGTACAAAAGATGCATTAAAAATTACCTTCCTTCCACTCAAAAGCTGTAAGAAAGGCTCAGGCTTTCCACTGAATTTAAAGAGTGAATATTATAACTATTTTATTTGCAACAGAGATGGATTCCTATCTGTTTAAGGGACATAAAACCTCCCTCCTTGACAGAGCTTCAATTAAGTTGACACCTCTCAGAAAGCAAGGCGTAACTTACAGATCCACGCAACAACTCCTACCTATCTTTCCC
>NW_009613410.1:30990-48098 GCF_000690535.1 Cariama cristata
TTTTTGCATACTCCTACAAGGGAAATTTACCGCACCACAAATTTACAGGCAGGCTTTTCTACAGAGCTCCCCATAGTGCTTAGCATTTAAAAAAATTTAGTGATGTTGGCTTTTAGATACACCCATACGTTGGTAGAGAAATGGCCTGTTTTAAAGGTGGAAAAGCTGAAGCAACTGTGGAGCCATGGGTTTGCTGAAGATAAAAAAAAAAAAAAAAAAGGATTCATGTCAAGAGTCCTTGACATGAGTATCTGAGGTCTGTGTTGCTATGTCAAAGCAATTGGAACAGGATAAATAGTTCTACGTGTGCCATGAAATGATTTGCGGCAGGATCAAAACAGAGCTACAAGGTTCTGCAACAGGCACTAGTCTGAAGTGATTACATTGGTCAGCTGTACATCAACCTCATTTCAGACAGGAATATGGTTGCCACTACAAGAACATACTTTATCTTTACACGTCTTTAGAAGCACTCAAGAAGCTCCTGCCCTAGAATCAGCTACCATTTGGAGACACCAACGAAGTTGGTGAAGGGTCTGGAGCACAAGTCTTCTGAGGAGCGGCTGAGGGAGGTGGGGTTGTTTCGCCTCGAGGAAAGGAGGATAAGGGGAGACCTGATCATCTCTACAATGACCTGAAAGGAGGTTGTAGGAAAGCGGAGGTTGGCCTCTTCTCCCAAGTAACTAGTGATAGGACAAGAGGAAACGTTGCGCCAGGGGAGGTTTAGATTGGATATTAGGAAATATTTCTTCACAGAAAAGGTTGTCAAGCATTGGAGTGGGCTGCCCAGGGAGGTGGTGGAGTCCCCATCCCTGGAGGTGTTTAAGAAAAGACTGGATGTGGCACTTAGTGCTATGGTTTAGTTGACATGGCGGTGTTAAGGCAAAGGTCGGACTCGATGATCCCAGAGGTCTCTTCCAACCTAATAAATTCTGTGATTCAGGTACAGCCCCTGTCTGTCAACCCCTGTCCTCATCTGGCTTTCCTCAAAAAGCTTTGTCCTGGAGGAATTAAAATAGCACTGGAGTGCACATCTTTCCCATGCTGCACATGCCCAAAGAATCACTGCTCTTAAATGCATGATTTCAATCGTATTTCCTCTGCTGGTCCACTGACATAAGCATGATATCAGCAGTGCTTCCAACAGTGACAAAGTACAGACAACCACAAGGGCTAACTTCTCCATCACTGACAGGTATGCTAGCCCATGCCTCAGATAGAGGTTTGGTTTTCAAGTGTAATCAGCAACCTCAAAATTTTGAGTAAGAAGTTTCCATCTTTCCTGCCACTCACAAACTAGAAGTCCTAATATCTCATATGACCAAGTTACTGTAACAAGGACAGGTGAACTCTTTGTGGTCTACTGCCTATCTCTTTGCATAAAAATGCCATGGGCACTATGAATCAAAAAATTTATCTGAAGAAATTAAACTGTTAAGAGGTTGGCTCCCATGCTTCTCTTGGAAGAATTTATTTAATATCAGAAGAGGCCAAAAAGAAGGATGGTCCCTTAGTTACCTCAAGAATGAAGCGATATCTGGAGACAAAGGAGGTAAATGCTAAAAAATTATTTTTGTTCAAAAGAGCTCTCTGAAATGGGATTTAGCTATGTCCTTTGACAGCTTCTGGTTGAAAGCAGAATACTAGTTGACTGAACTACATATTCTGGACCAGCCTGTTAATTAGGGTAAACTGGTGACAAAACAGAGTAGAGAAACGACTGAGATACTCAGATACCAAATTTTCTATACAATGAAGTTTGCCCAGCCCTCACGAAAAGAAAAGCCCTTGCAGTTCTGGTTTGCAAGAGCTGTGACAAACCGCCAGCAACAATACTGCAGGAGATTAAGGCATCTGACCTCCAGCTAGACTCAATGACTTTTAAGGCCAGACTGGACCATTATCATCATCTGGTCTGACCTTCCACATTACAGTGGTCAGAGGATTTTATCATAATCCCACCATTTATGGTTCAGCTAAAACCCTGTAGGAATAAGACATCCAGTTTGCTATTAATGGGAGTGGCAGGCTGCCCAAAGCACAGAAATAGCAGGTACCAGAAGCATGTGGAGGTGCTGCTAATATGGAAGAGGTTCAGTGACAGTCTTTGTTAAAAAAGATGAACAGCCACACTAGTACAGTTTTCTAAGGTCCAGATCGTGAGATAAATCAATCTGTATTCTTTCCTATCTTCAGAAAAAATCAAAAAATCTTAATTTTTAAACAGTTACAGAATACAACAGATCTCCAGGCATACCAAACTACTCAAATTCATAGGGATCCACTGGTCCTTGGAGATGATCAGGAAACAGCTGCTAGTAAGGAACCACTGTTCAGCATTTTTGAAGCTAAAAATACATTGATAGAGTGGGAAGAACATTGTGGTTAGCTGAAAGGAGTTGAAGGCACAAATCCAATAAGTTTGTTATGACCAGTTCTTCTCCCTCTTTTTTGATTCTGTCTCTAATTAGCAAGACAGTTAAATAAACATATGTACTAACAAGACTATTATGATTAAAATATGCAAAAAAGAAATCCTTATGGTCATACAGCAGGCCTGCCAGTGTGTAATTATTCTCATGTTCCTTTAAACACTGAGTTCTGCTAAAAACAACAGAACTCTGAATGCAGTTGTCAAATTGCAGACTGAAAGCACAGAGTGACAAGAAGAAAATTACTTTTTGAAAAAAAGAAAGCAGCTAGGTCTTGCTACTTTGAAAAATCATGTGGCCATGAAAGGAACTGAAAAGGAGTGGGAGTTGCACCAAAAAAAGCCCAGAAAATAGGTGTAGGTGTCTCTCTGCTGACACAGAACCATCATCCTGCTTAATCAACGGTCCCCAGGCCCTGTGAAGCAGATTAGCCAGAATGTGCTGTTCAAAAAACAATCTGAGGCTGTAAGAGAAAAAACACAGGCTGTTTAAATCTCAAAACCATTAAATCATTTCTAGTAAGAGAAGAAAAAAATATCCCAAACAAAAAGAAACAAAGAAGATTCTTAAAACATGGTATAATAAAACACAAAACTTACCTAAAGTTTGTCTTTCATTCTCCATGTCATTGCTTAGGTTATCTTCTGAGACGTTATCACTGATATCACTCGCATATGAGTCATCATCTGATACCTGAGTATGGAGCGGGGAAATAAGCAAGATATATCACTCATTAAAATAACCCCATATACACATGAAAACTGTTACTTTCTGCTGTAATTATTGCTTTAATAGATTTGAACTGTTTAAGCTGTGTTTTCATATTACAGGAAAGTAAAGTCCTAAGAAGACACAACTGAGTTTGGGACAGACCACCATCACTGAAAATTCAACTATTCTTTTAGTGGAGACATGTTTCATCTTGGCCTGACAGCTAAGAAGGCTTTCCTCATACCAAAACCCAAGGTTTTTATGGAGTCCGAGAGGTGACAAAATGAGCTACTAAGTTTCAATATGCATGACATCAGCCCCAGGGTACCTACAGGTACCACAAGGACAGGTATGAATATATATTTCTGTGATACAATTTCTTAAGCACCTGTGTAACCAAGGCGTACAGTACAATATATGCAGTATCTGCATACTAGCTACCTGATTGCCATTTGCCTCAATGTGCATATGACTTCTCCATAATAATTGTCACATTTTACTGTGAAGAGACAATGACAACAAATAAATACATGCAGCATATTAATTTCTAAATGGTTGGAAAATTCTAATTTTCTGGCAGTCATCTGATGTGCAGTTAAACACTCAAAGACTGCCCGTCAAGTAGCAGATAAGAAACTACATCAGAATGATGTCAATCTTAATGCTCAGACCTCATTTTCTGAAGAACTAGCAGACAGTAGGACTTCCTGTGCATCAAAAAATTCTGTGAGAGAGTCCGCTATAGATAGTCTGCTTTCATTGGAGACCTGGTGAACCAGACCTCTGCTTTCTTCTCTCGAATTTTCCTGTTTAAAGAAATAAAAAGTTTTGAGAGGACAAGTACCACAAATAGCATTCATGCATGCAATTCCACAGTCACATAACTTAAAAGGCTGTAAAACACTGGGAGAAGATTGCACATGTTCCTCTCCAATTTAGTGAAAGGTAGCATGTGTTTCAAAGAGGGACTTAAAACCAAAGTAAAACAGACCAAAGAGAAGAAGAAAAAAAGGAGGAAAAAAAAGCAATGCATAGTCAGTAAATCAGTTATGGTGCTGCATGTACATTTTCCCTAAAGAAAAAAAAAAAAAGAAAAAGTAAAAAAAGCTTTCATATTTGAGTGATTTAGTCAGATATACACAAGTGTATCATCAAAAAGCCCCCAAAAGAACAAAACTCCAGTCTCCTTATATTACATCCTAGATTCACTTTCCCTTCTGATCTTAGCAAATGAATTAGTCTTTTCTTCCCAAGCCTTGCTTAATGCAAAGGCCACGATGCAGTAGCATACAAAATTCAGAGGGGCAAAGTTGCTTTCTATATAATAGCAGTGCTTTCCCAGCTCCATTTCTTCATTAGATAACTTTCTATGCTGTGCTTTGGAAAGCCTTCCTTCATATCTACACCTGAGATAGCTCCATGCTAACCAAACCCAACATATTATCAAAGCCATGTAAATGACATTGCTTTTGCCGCTGCAGGCACATTTGACTGCCACGGAGATCTCGGTAACTCCTTCCATGGAAGCTCCACAGATCGTTGGCATAAGCAGAGTTCCAAAAGATGACCTAGCAAAGGTGGGGTGATCAGTGAGACTTATTCATTCTGTGAATGCAGTAAAAAAGCTAGAGAACATTGTGCACTATTGTTTTCCCTGATAACTCTACCAACACTAAGGAAAAGGGTTAGCTGGCCCAAAGGAGTCTATTAGCTGCTCTCAAGCTTTTCTGCATGAGATGCTTTACTAAGTTGTAACCATGACTGCCCTATCATAATTTTGCAGAAATCGTAGTGTTTTACTTTCAGAACAACATAATGAACAATCTGACAAGTCTATAATCAAACTGACAAATCTTCTTTCAAAGCTTTTCTGCTGGTAGATTTTACTATAGTGTGGAATGTTATTCAGTATGTGCTGATAATGGTGACATGGTAACAAACCAAACTGTTATCATACAAAAGACTTTTTTTTTTTTAAAAAAAATTCTTCTGATACAGTAGCAAGAAAACAGGAAACCTCAACATTGTCTCTCCCGTGGAAAGGCAGTTACACTAGCCTACAAGTGAAAAAATAAAAAATAAAAAAAAATCTTACATGTTAGCAGGACCACTGGGATTGCTTCCAATACTATTTTAAATCTGAGAAGGAAAGTGAGCAGGAAAAGCTCATAAAAGAACAGCAGGCTTTTATATCTATCACATGAGAGTTTCAAGTTGTCTTCTTTCATGTTCCCACTCTGGCACAATAAACTACCACGTGAACTGCCCAACAGACAAACTAAACTTTTACCTTATGCAGAGGCTTGAGATACTAGCTTATACTGCTTCAATTTTCACAGGTCTACCACAGCACCTGATGTATCATTTAGAGCCAAGTTTTGTGCAGTGGCCCTGTCTTCCTCACAACAGCACTACTGAATCATAGTCCTCAGGCAAATCTAAACCAAAACTTCTCCAGTATAAATGATTTCATCATTAAGTTCCATCCCAAACTATGCTGGAGGGAATTTGTGAATGAAACCTCTAAAGGACGTTTTGAAAGCTACTGTGTGTGTTTATGACTGTGTGTGTATATAGTGCATAGAACAAGTTTCAGAAATAATCCATTGTCATTGCAAGGACCTCAACTAAATAAGAAAATAAAGAACTCCTGAAATTGAAAAACAATGCATTAAACTGCTATTCAGACAAACGTTAAGTGCTGTTTGAATTCTCATGGGATTAAAAGCAAAAGGCATTAGAAGGATCAACTACCTTAAAGAAGAAAAGAAAAAACAAACAGCTAAATATGACCAAAACATATCTCTGCTAAAACAGAACTAAACCAGAAGTGAACAGACGGAATGACTAAACGGTTTTAAAAATAAAAGGAAATAATAAGTTATATAAAACCCCCAGTGTTACATCCACCCAAATCCTAATAAAAGATTTCTACCACAAGCACAGCGGAAGTTTCTGTATGAGTTAACATTTAGGAAAATCCATCAGAAATAACACAGTCCTTGCTTCCTTCACTAGCACCATTAACACGTAGATCCTATAACCTATAAATACACCATATTCACATGCATTCTTCAGCAAGCCAAAACACTATCTGAACATCAGTACGTCTCAAACTGGATAAATGGGTATGTAGAAGACTCTCTGACTTCACACAAAGAAAACTAAATGGCTGAAAGAGCTCTTGTACATGTCATTTCTTTGATCTTTTGATGGAAATGTCTGATTGTTGTTCTAAACCTTATACGAGCCACACTGGTAGCCAGCACTCTGGGCTAACAATATTTAGACACGCAACAGAAAGAACTACAGAACTTGAAAGTTAACAAGGAAATAAGGGGGAGAGAAACAGTAGCAGGAGGGTAACAAGGCAGCAACTCTGTTCATGCTGAATGGGAAGCAGCAGGAGACGAGGAAGAACACCAGGAACCAGTAGCAAAAAGCAACGAAAGTGTGCTCGGGAAAACTGCTCACAAGGAAAGTCTCTGAAATCAAATATTACATAATGCATCATCAGAAATTACTCATACATGAAAGCGGACTCATTTTACTAACACAACACACCATAGCGAAAACATGAAGAACAGGACAAGATGCAGCTATGCAGCACTGTCTAGATGTAGGGGCTTGAAGAACAGACATCACTGAAAGAGGAAATCCATACCCACCTTCACCAAATCTGGACTTGATTTTGCATTAGATGCTGAATCAAGGATCATAGATTCGGCATGTATTCTGCGTAACCGGTCTTTAAGATCTGTGTTTTGTGCTATTGCCTGGAATATTTAACAAAAATATTGGGGATATAAAGTTCTCTCAACTAACTTGAACGTGGCTTTATTGTGTAAAAAGGGGAGAATAATATTTAAAGTGCAGTATAAAACACCACTACCACATGATTTTTTTACTGGTTCAGCAAATCATTTATTATAAATGCTTCAAACCTTGTTCCTTATCTCTCAAATTAAAACTATTTTTGTTCAGTGTGAGGGAAAAGACTCATAAATGGAGGAAAAAAGCCAAAGATGGCAAGGATATTTCAAGTTACCAGGTTTTGCAAGCTGATTTAATAAGTTATAAATGAATTTTTGGCATCCTTTTTCTTTTCAAGCTTCTTTCCTTCACCCCTATCTCCAACCTAGCCTCTCTAGGCTCTTGCCACATCCAAAACCATTCGATTTTCCCATCAGCCTGGTATACTGACAGTTCCCTTTGCCTTCCACTGACAGAGAAATAAGACTTAAATTCAGACAGGTACAATTTTTGTCCTATCAGCTTATAATGGCAATGATCAGAATAAAAAGCTTCTACTGCAAACTCATATTTGTTACATGTTATTCACTCACACTGAGTGCATCTGATGGACAGATGTCAGTTAGAGTAGACTTGTAGGAAGAGAATGCAACCCTGCCTGCAATGAAAATATCTCTGACAAAATAGGATTGGGTTACTAATTTTGGAACAATACTGAATACTTACTGCCGATTTCAGTCATCTGAGTCAATACTAGGATGCAGAGAACCCTGCTGTTTACACATCCACTTTGTCCCACAAATGCTTCTGATTTCAACTGTAATTTTTGTTGGAAATAGTCTTGAGGGCAGGAAAGACAGTAAGCTCAAAGTGATGATGGAGGGGAGAAAGTAACTTCTGGCTTTACATATGCGTGGTCTGAATTCGCCATACAGGCATGTATCACTTCTGTGTCAAGTGTTCAAGTGGACAGCACTGTGTTATACCCACAACATCAAATAAGTGCAAAAAAGAATTTACACAGCTTTCCTGTAATAGCATCTTCCAATTTTTGTTTGCCACAAAGTGTTTTCTTCTACCGTCCTCTTCCTCCCCTCAAAATAAAAATATTGTACTTTTCCCCGTTCTGCATTTGCTTTTCTTAGACCGTGTGTAGGTCAAGGATACTATCTTACTGAGGGAGAAGTAGAGGCAGAGATGCTAATTTTGTGGTGTTTTATCCACTTTAAATCTGTTCACTTTTCTTCCCCTGACAGGCTGAGGAGAGCAAAATAGACTTATGTTTGGTAGCTTTCAACCTGTGAGTCTGATTTTTTTGTTCCTCAGGTACAGAAAACAAACTGAATAACAACAAACACTAAGTCAAAGTCATCAACACAGGACTCTCTTGCGAGGAGATCTTAGAAATATGTCAAGTTTATCATATGTGTGCTTCCATATGTCTTCAAAGGAAGCTTATTCCTTTCTCCTACAGGATCTCTGCTGCACAGGGTGAGAAAATTTCTGTTGGCATCATAGCTTTACAGATCTGCAGGCTAAGAATAGCTCTCACAGGTGCTAACCTCTGCTGAAACGGCCAAGGTTCACAGATGGTTTCTGGATGGGCTACAAAAGGCTTATTAAGTATCAGATAAGACCTAAAAGCATGACTTTTAAAAGACATTTAGAGGATGAAGATGGACAACAGAATTTCATTACTCAGAAAAAAATTTCACGCTAAACTGAGTGTTCACTGAGTTCAGAAATCTTAAAATGCATTTTTTTTGATATAAAATGGTAGGCAAATAACACCGGAAAAATAAAAGTCACCTATTCAAATAACAGAAGTGGAACATCTGAAAGCCAAAAGCAAATAAGTGCAAGTGAGTGAGTATAGTTATTATGCAACAGGTTTCAGCTTTCTCTAAATACTACGAAGACATCACAGCCTCTAAAGGTCTAAGCAAAGAGGCATGTTATATGCTTAAAAAACTATAACCATATGCAGCTTTTGTAAAGCAAAGGGAAGTTTTCATACTGAAATAATTCTAAGATGATCTATATCACATTTATCAATGCCAGAGAGTCTCCCCTGCCTCTGATTAGGAAATTGCAACAAACACTGAAATTTTAAGACCATGGTAATGCTGGCCTTCATTGCTCTGAAATCAGATCATTGTTTGGTTGACGTGTTCAAACGTGATCAGCCTGAAAGTTCTGGTCTCAACAAATTACAAAAACCACATCAACCAAAAACCCACATCTTTTTAAAGAGCACAATCTTTTGTCATTTAGAACTCTGCCTGAACAGCTCCATTGCTGCTTTTAGATAACTAAGAGATAATGATGGTTAAAAGTCAATATAAATACTTATAAATACTTGTACTTGAATTTGCTTTGCAGTATCTTGGTGCAGCATAGTGAAGCTCTAGTGCATTAGAAAGAATAGCTGAGTGCTTTCAGCCACTGTCACCATTCTTTTATGTAAGTCATACAGTGAATACTTGAGTGCTGTTTAGGAAAAAAGAAAAACCCACAACCTACAAGAACTGAGTGATTAAACAGTGTATGTTATGAGAGAAGGTAGACTCATCATCACAGAGCAGCCCTCTGATTCTTAACATCAAATGATACAGATTATACTATATAAATAACTAAATCAATCATATACCTAAATCAATCTATCAAAGTTGCGTGATTTCACAATACTTTTAACATTTAGGAAAGAGTCTTTGAAAAACACCATGTATATAATAACTTACTATGATTCAATACTGCAAATTCTAGCACAGAACAGACACTAAAGAAACAGAAATTAACTACTATAAAATTTAAAAGTAGTATCTGATCACAATGAAACTTGCTGAGCTTTAGCATGTCACTTACAGATGTTAAGGCATTCTTCAAACCAACTATTTGTGCAGATGGAGATGAGGATGCATCGTGCTCCAGCATCTGCTTCAGCTTTTCTCTCTCTGCAGATATGGTGCTGAAAGCTGACCTCAAGGTGAAGTAAACTAGAACCATTTCATAAAAAGTAACAGTTAAAAACAGCTACCAATTGTATACATACCAATTATGTAAAACTTCATGAAACATCATTTACGGTGACAGAAACAAGAATTCAGGTTGAGAGATCCAGGGTGGGTTACTAAAAACAAGTAATATTAATCAAGGTTATAGGGTAGATTTTTTTAGTAGGAAAAATGTTTATGGCAAATGCTACTGTGTTGACTGTATTAGCCATAGTCAAAATTACTCTGATTATTTGTGACAGATGGCAACAAAGCTAACTAACCACATCTGCTCTTCACTTGCTTTTGTTCCCCAATTAGCTTGAATCTTCAGATGGTCATGACTCTATTCCACATTCCTTTAA
This sequence comes from Cariama cristata, assembly GCF_000690535.1. NCBI lineage: Eukaryota > Metazoa > Chordata > Aves > Cariamiformes > Cariamidae > Cariama > Cariama cristata. The sequence goes on from NW_009613410.1 coordinate 41,245, forward strand.
GAATTCCAGTGGGGGAGAAGAAGAGAGGGAAGAAAAAAAAATTACATATAAAAAAAAAATTTAAAAAGCAGCTATAACACATACTGTGCCATAGCTATAGAGTTAGTTGTTTCCCCACAAGCAAGTCAACTGTGGTGTTGAGTTTTGTTATCTCTTTTTGGGATAAAGAAATTTCAGCTTGTTAGATGATTTAGTGACTCAAAGCGTCAGATCCTGAATGTTGTACACATTACACTGCTACTTCTACTCCTTCCTGAGCCAGTATCACCAGCCTGAAACATTTTTATTTTTTTTTTACTTTTACTTTTAAGGCATTTAATCTTTTCTTTAACCACAAGGAATAAAAATTTGAGTAATATTTATGTAGGATTTCAACATTCTTTTAACTGGAGAATTAGAGGATTTCTGAGGGCTTAATCAAGCCTTGTAAAACACTCACAAGAACTGCCAATGCAAAAATGTATCCATTTACAGGGAAATGGAGATACAAAATCTGAGCATGGATGCACGGAAAGGGCAAAGAACAAGAAATCTCTGGTACCTCTCTCTTCTAATCATCTACTCCAAGTTAACATGAATCATTGAGTATTTGATGTAACATAATTTACTCTTCTAAGAAAATATTCCTAAGGTATATTTCAACACTGCACACCATTACCAAACCTAATTCTCATACTTCAAACTATTTGAAGAAATCTTTAACAGTATTGGGGGAGGGGGGGGGGAAAGGAAGATGTATCCACTATGATCTATTTGTTTGCCTTTCATATGTGGATGACATGACCAGAATCTTCAGTAACCTTAAAGGTCATTTAATAAGTTGTATACCAACTTAAATTTTCAAGAATTATTACTTAATAAAGTACTAGTGTTACATTTTATTTAATTTGTATCAAAAGTTAAAGCAAAAGTTTTCTTCATTACCCTTTTTGGGAAGAGGTGTGGCATAAAGCAACTTGGGGAAAAAATTCTTTGTACTCTTAGTAAAACGATACTGCATTAAACAGTACCAAGTCAATTGTGCCCTGAAGAGCATGGGTCAATCCAACCAAAATTTCAGGAATACCCCATGGACATTTCCGGTAAGATGATCTTGAGTGGGTGGTTTCTTCGCTCCGCTTAACAGCAACTTTTCCAACAGTGCCCCATCCCCACTTCTTTTCTCTTTTTGGAAAACATACATCAGTTTTGACTAGAATTGACTTTTTATATTTACTACTTAGACACATTCCTTACATAACAGAATCAAGATACATCAGCATCAGAGAGGAAAAACAAGCAAAGAATGCTTATTGATAACGTCAACCATTATCTTGTGCAAAAGGGAACAAACCCAATACTTCCAAAAGTCTTTCAGATATAAATGCTTAAGTGCCTTCCTCGCCAAGATCACTTAAAGAATAAAAATGTTTATGGTGTGAGGGTGATGAAGCAGAGCACTGCTAATGAAAAATTATTCTGAGAGAAGAAACATTTCCAATCAAGCTGCCCCTCTGGCTGCTTTACATGATTTTACTCTTCTGTATTCACTAAAAATAGGTTACTACCATAGCAACCCTTGCATCACCAACAAATGTTGACTCTGAAATACACTGAAGCACACTGGATATACAAACATACATGTGCTCATATACACACATATGCATGCAAACACAAAAGAGTATAATCTGCTGTTGTGTTTATAGCAACTGATTTTACAATTTTTACCTTTCAGCAAAATAATAATCAAATCTAGGCTTTTAGCACATAAGACAAAGGGCTGTCCTTTATTAAATAAAAAATTTTAAAAAGTGGTGATAAAGACACTTTTTTAAAATAACTCAAGATCTCAATATTTGCAATTGCTCAAGGGAATTAAAGAAAGGGAGGGCATTTTCTGCTTTTTCTAAACATTAAACAGGAAGCATTCTCATTAGTCACATCATTATTTAAATTGTGATGATATAAAAGCACATTAAAAAACCCAATTTCATTTACCTTTATGTGCAATGTGAAATAAGTCCTCTTGCATTTTAGTAAATTCTGATGATGTTTCAGAGCCATCGGAGTAATTTTTCTCCTCTACAAAATCTATTGTAGATAAATTTGGATTTGAAGCATGCAGTCTCATAGGGGCAGAAAATACTGAAGGCACCTGTAAGGAGGATAGCCATTTAAGATGTTTTTACAAACTGTAAAGAAAATTTTGTTTTATTGTACCCACCTGGGTTACATGTTGGATACACCAAAAATGGAAAAACTACTGTCAATTACCAATAGGCTTGGAGTCGATGACATCTGGCAAATGAAACCATAGATATAACTTTGCCCAAGATACTGTAGTTGGAGATTTGGCAAAACTCTAAGAAACAAGCCCATTGAGAACTGTAGCATATGCTATACTATTTTTCTCCACTTATCCAGTATCTAATCACATGGTCTCCAGATGCAAATGTGTTCAAAACCATCTGGATAATTTGTAAAAATCAATACTGATAAAAAAAACCCCACCACCACAAACCTCCAAATCGGAGGCAGATTGAAAACATGGGTAAAAAACATGGCCAGTCTCCTGAAGGTAATAGCATAGATCCTATTGTGGATATCAATGACAACATATTTGTGTTTTGTCTGATATATTACCACTTAAAATGAGCTAGCACAGGATACTACTTAGAAAGGATTCATATTTCCTAAACTGGTCACACCAAGAAGCGATCAATAACGAAGATCTGAAGAAAGATGGGCACTGAAAGGACTGAAGTTACCTGTAACATTCCTTTAGCCTCTTTCCCAACAACTCTGGATCGCCACCTTCTGTGTGTTCTCTTTTCCTTCTTTGGGCTTTCAAAAGGTCCAACCTTTTAACAACACACAGGACAAAAATAATACAGATTGCCATAAATCTAGCTGAGCTAAGAAGAAATACCTTGATCCTTTAGGATTTGGGGTTGTTTTTTGGAATTGCAAGGAAAAACTTTTTTTGGTTTTGTTTTTTTAAACAACAAACCTGCATAGCATTTATAGCAGGCGCTGAATATGTCCTGTGAAGAACATCCATGCTCTGTAACAGCTGGTTCATTTCCAATAAATATGCGTGACAGTTGGAGAGGTCTGTTTTGAACAAGAGAATATTTTCAGTTGCCCTCAAATAACAGAAACACTGGAAGTTTTTTTCTTTGTAGGTTAGTCTTATTTGGATGGTAGCTAGCTTAAGTTATTCACTGACTAAAAGCACATTATTGGACGACCAAATAAAAACCTTGTATCCTTCTGTCTTCAAGTTCAAATTCAAAATATTGAAATGCATCTATATGGTGTGTATAATGATCATGATATTTTATCCTAGTTGGTTGCAGAAAAAATGAGAATAATGTGATAAGTACTGCAGTTTGGGACTAGTCAGAGCTCCTCATGGTGAGGGTAATAATGCCATAGGCATCAAGACTGAATTGTACATTCAGAGTTAGAGATAAGGTTCCTCTGTATTACAGCTGAAGTTCACTGGTAGGTAGAGCTTTACCAAGTAAGTAACACACAGACACTACCAACATGAGAAAGATCTTCATGCTCTTAGGAAAGCATGAAAGCAGAACATGTCTTTGAAGTACAAAGACTTAGTTCTTTTTGAATAACTAGTTTTTGGATGCTTCCCTTTTTTGAATACTGAGCTTAAAAAAGTTCAAGTCTTACTACTGAAGGTGACGTTTGTTATAAAAGAAAATGTACTGATACATACAGGTTCCTTGACGAGGTACCCACAATTGATACCCTCACATCCAAAATCACTAGTCCTTTTGAAAATAAGTGAGTAGCCAGTTAATCAACAATCACCGCTTTCCTCCCTCCCTCCAGTTTCAGAGAAAACTATAGCTATGATGACTACTTATGGTGTAGTACTCTTGTTGTCAAGAAAAACCAGGGGAAATATTAGACTACTTTCAACTTCCTTCAAATATCATTACCTCTTGAGCATTTTTCCATGTCTTCAGAAGTTTGTAGCCAAGATGAAATCCTGGACTCATTACTTGAAAAGGAAAATGACAAGTTACCTCCAGCTGACAACGAATTCTGTTTGGTCAAGCTGCCTGCCTGTCCCAAAGAAGAACAAGTGAATTATTAACAAACAATATTTTAATGTTGTATGCACAAATTTTGACAACCAACAGTTGAGGTCCATGATCAGGGACAAGGACTGAAGGCATCAATAACATGGAGGAAAAAAGTGTATGAACCAGACTAGGAGCACAGTCACTGAGCATAACGTCAGGATATCTAACAAAACTGCTGTCCACAAGCAGTAGAAATACTAAAGGAACCATAAAAAATTGCTGAAAACTAAATTTTGAGGAAGGGCAAAGTTCTGCACAAATTAATTCAACTTAATACAATTAAATCACCATATCTGATCAGGACCAAAGTCAGACATTCTGTTCCTTTTCCACACTCCCCAAAGAAGCCCCAAAAGTAACTTAAATGTAAAGTGCACATATTTGTTAAAGCTATTTTTCACTGAAGCAAGATCTACTAGATGCTATTTAAAAATTTTACTCGAAGTCGTATAACTTTAGCATGGATTTGGGTTGACAGGTCTTAATACATGTATCACCATACACCTCATCTGGGTAAATACTATCCTTTTACAACGTCTCAGTAATCCTTTTCAAACTTAGCTCATTTTCAGCAGTGTCCACTATCAGATGCTTCAGGAGATGCTGCAAATTCTGTGTAAGAGCTAACTGAGAATTAGTTTCCAATGGGAAGAAACTTCTACTGAATATTATTACCAGTTGATTGTGGCCTATAATGCCTTCTTCTCTAATGTAACTACAAATAATCACCATTCAAATGCCTAATTATTTTTAGACCTTACTAAACCTTTCATCTTTAATAATACCTATGTCAGGAAGTTGCACAAATTACATGCTTTGTCAACACCTTGTTTAAAATCAGTTTTAAAATGTTTCCTCTTAAGTGCCATTACATGACCACTTTACTGGTTATGAGAAAAGCTGACTAAATTGTTTGACTCTTCTCTGAAGCAAACACTTTACAAACTTTATTACCTCCTCCTCACCTTATATCAAAACTCAGGTAGTACTAGTTTTATATCTATTCATTGGAAATATCATCTACATCTCAGTCAGTTGCAGTTTTCTTAGTTGGTCTTTTTGAATTTACAATATAAGCTCCAATTTGAGTTGCAGAATAAAATAAAATGCACTGTCCATGCGATGTCATACAGTACTGTGTCAATTTATATAGTCAGTATGCAACAGTAGTAATCATCAATAAGCACACTTATTTTTAATTTAATTTATATGGTTTAGTTCTTTTATTCCTACATAAGGCTGTATGAGCTTTAGTAATCTATGTATGTATAACCAAATAATAATCCCAGCACCTTTAAAAGCACAAGTAAGCTGAATTTAAAGATAAGCAATTGCATTGGCATTTGTGAACAAATCCCAAATTTATCTCTTCAGAAATCTATCTCATATAAACAACTTTTCCAGAACTCATATACGCAAGGGGCATGAGCAAGAGGGAAGAAGGAAATAGGCAATGCCAAGAAACAGGCAAGAGAGAGTTTGTGTAGCTCCAGTTAGCACAGTTTTGTTTTCAACCAGTGTGGCTGAGCTTTAGAATCCAAGCATTCCACATAAACATATGTAGATCCATACACCTACCTCCCAACAACAACAAAATAACAGATATGAAAACCAATCAGGTGTTTCTAAAAGCAAACAAAATGCAATGCAAAGTTCACTGGGTATATTTTTCTCAAAATAACCTAACTGCTGGATTGATATCAACTAACATCAAGCTAGGGCTGGTGTAAATTGGCAAATTTCCATTTAGATTCAGCAGAGCTAAGGCGATTAGCTGCAGCTTAAGAACTATCCCCTTCTATTTTTCACATGAAAATAAGTAGGGCTTCTTCACAGTGCAAATCTGGATTAATAAATTAGAAGTGAATTAAAGTCTTTCATGTCAAAGAAGAAACAGTTATTTTCCTGACAGTGAGCATAGATTTTAGAAATGCTGGTCACATGGATTTTTTTTTCTTTCCTTTTTCCCCCCCTCCCCCTCTTTTTTTTTTTTTCCTTTCTTTTTTTTGAGAGAGAGCACAGACACAGATATATCATGGGCTTTGCAATGTTGCACTTTTGCCCTTGATAATCTTCTCCCCTTCTAACCCTGCTGTCTTTTGGGAGACAAGAACTAAACAGTCACAGGAGGTTTGCTATTTCCTTGCAGACACAGCCTCAGAAGAGCAGGCTGTCAGAGCCACAGAGGTGCCAGTGCCATGGAAAGCACACAGACAGCTGTTTGCTGAACAGCCCTGTTACTGCAGGGTGAGCTAACTGTTCTTTCAGCTGCACGCTTACACAGATCCCCTCCCTCTCAACCACTAGCAAAAAGCTGCTTAGGCACATGATTGTGTTTGGAAAAACTCATGCTCAGTTACAGGATAGTCCTATGAAAACGATGAACTGCAGGTACTGGGGAACAAGCCCACTCAGATGGTATAGCAACATAGCCAGGAAAAAGAAAACCTTATGATGAACTGCAGGTATTGGGGAACAAGCCCACTCAGATGGTACAGCAACATAGCCAGGAAAAAGAAAACCTTAGATAGGAGGATAACAAAGTGGTGATTGCTGCTTAGGAGACACCCTGGAGCTGACAGAAGCAGAGTGCCATTTCAGTTATAATAACACAGTATTGCTAAAAAAGACATTATTATCAAAAGAGATCACTGGTTCTAAACTGGAGCAGAAGAGCTTCTTTGGGTGAACATCAGCCAGCCAGTGTGCAGACTACTTAAGACAGAGGTGGTTGTGTTCAGGCCCAGAACACAATCACTCTTT
>NW_009613410.1:48129-55152 GCF_000690535.1 Cariama cristata
TTTCCTGAGACTGCATCAAAGAGGTCAGTTATGGTGTCAGATCGAGCATTTGCCCGTCATTTGTGAAACCAACAGTCACAGACTTTACCCAAAGACAAGTACAATGCTGACTGGACCCATCCAGACCCCATAAACACCTATAGCATTGGTCCTTGGATTGGTTTGAATAATGCTTCTACCTCAGTTAAAAATATAAATAGTGGCTCTTGGTTAATTCCGATATACTCCTCAGGTAAGCACAGTCATATTCATTAATGTAAAAGGGGAGAGGTTTTATTAGTTAAAGGATAAATGAAGAATGCTAAAGGGAAAAAAAACAACACCTAGATGAGTGCTCTTCTGTGACCCAGACTAACATTCACCAGCACCTATCAGACAAATACTGATACATGTCTCAAAAATTATGAGGATTCTCACTCAATATGCAGTCTTAAAAGTCATAATGAAAATATAATTTACTGCATTGAAACAATGGGACAATATTATAAAATTTAACAGTATCATAGAGAAAAATGCTTGGGAGTAAATCAATAAATAATATCATTTTCCTCTTGACATTTTAGACTATAACTTCCACCCACCACAAACTTCCATTATACTCTTTACTTAATAAACACAAATCAGACTAATCTAATCCCTGATGAAAGTTCATTATTTATAAATCATGACTATTACCTTTCTACCTGGAGTAGAATCGCAGAAGCCAGGGACAGAGTCCACAGTAGTAGACACAGGGAAGAAAAGATTATTGACATCATGAGGAAACATGGAGATTTCATTTTGACGGTACATTCTGTGATGACGAAGTTTTGCTACCCATTCATCAAACAGCTCCTGAGATTTCACCTACACAAAATTCCAGGTTTTATTACATTCACATTCAAAATCACTAACCAAGAAACTAAGGTATTTTGTGCTCATTAGACAGCTAGCCTGGCTGACCTTTATTGGCAAAATATCAGGAAAGTTTTTCTAATGGTGGTCCTACTAAAATTTACACTGTATGAGCTTAAGCATGACAGAAAATTAATCACAGGATAAGGTCAAGAAAGAGAGAAACTTCAATTCATATAGTTATGACTTCCAATGCAGAACACAACACTTAGCAACTTCTAGATGGAAAAAACCCCCAACATAAATAAAAAATCCCATTTAATTTGTCATTTCTCAATTGCCATTTTTAAGATTTAGTCAAGGTTTAACTAACCACAAATAGAAGATTGATTTTGGTGATTTATTTTAAAACAATTTATTCACAAGGATAGGTAAATCTACACATTGGACTGTGGAAAATACTTCCTATAGATAAGACAAAGAACAAGATACAACTACTGAAAATAAAAGCACTTCTGCAACAACTGCATACCCTTTGCTGAAAAAAGTGCTGAGTGAAAAGAGTGATGCTAAACATGAGGCATCTTCAAAGTTTCTATTCAGAACAGGGTTACTGACTCCAGAACAGTACAATAACATCTCTCAAGTTACAAAGTGTAAACTAGTCTGCTGAGACTAAAAAGAAAGTTATTAGTGTAACTAACAGACCTCCTACTATTACAAAAAAAATAAATAAATAAGGTCTCCACCATACACAGCTAATGTTGTTATTTTGGGAGCAAGGTTATAACAACCTTGAACACCTACCTTCAGATGGTATATCTGCTCTTCTGTATCCAAATCTATACATTTTGTTGATTTCTTTACAGACATGACAGAAAGTCCAACATCAATACAGCCATGAAGTTTCCCTCTCTCTATCTGCAAAAAAGGAAAAAGAATACAATCACTCCAGAATAAAGCAAAAGGATAGATACCACCTGCTGAAACCATCATTTTCCCACCTTCAAGCTACTGTTTAGAACTGCTGAACCTCTACTTCCCATTGCCACCAATATGAAATTGTTGTTATTTTGGATAAAATAGTGTTGTTACCTTATAATCCCTTTAAAGGGTTTCAGATCACTTACATCAGCTTGGCATTTAGAATACTTCAAAATCCCTCTGTCCAAAAAGAAGTATCTCTGTAATCGGAAATGCAGAGATTTAAAAACAAATAAAACAAAAGCCCCGAAAAAACAAAAAAAGTCTTTTTGCCACAAACCACATCAAGTAAGTCCCACTCACATGGCATCAGGCTTTCAGATACACATTGCTATCCTACCTTGTGCCAGCCCTTCAAAGGCCATTTCCTCTTTTTCAGCAAGCAGCCCTCCTGCTTTTGTGGCTCCTGGGTACAATTCATTGCTCCCCGGAGTCCTTCTACAATCTCCCAGCTGTCCTGCTTAAACAGAAAATCCAAATGTAGATCTTATTTCTTCCAAAGAACAGAATTGTTAAGAGAGATTCAAGAGGAAGAAGGCTATAAGTAAAAAAACCCCAAATGATGCTGAAATCTAATCTTAGATCTGTCTTTACACTTTGTTACATATCTTCTAAGAGACGAGATTCTTTTTTATTTTGATAGAAACAATATAAACTGAACAAAACAAAATTTTTATGACACCATCCTTCATTGAATGTATGTGCTTACCAGAATTTTATATGTATATTTTTCTGTACATACATATACATGGTGTATAGCCATAGCCTAGTCACAATTTAGCATAAAAACCTTTCTGCCATCACAGGCAAAACCAGGCTATGCTAAAAGGATACATTTTGTAGGTTGTGAAGCAGAAATAAAAGACACTGAAAACGAAGACCTTTTGTATAAAACTCTTTTGCCCGTATTCGGTAACTCAGGGTTTTGTGTTTGGTGTGAATTGCAGCCTCCCCAAAGTAAAAATAATAAAATAAAACAAATGAAAAAGCCAGGGAAGTAACTCAAGTACTATAAGGAACATGACATAAAGGGAGCGTACAAGAAAAATGAAAATCACCCTTCTTCATCAGGTACCCCTCTAATTAAAATAGGATCTCTCTTTTTTGCCATCAGGAACTCTTAAATGATCGACCCTGCGGCAACGTAACAGAGATGAGAATAAATCTCATAGTATTTTTACAGTTCTTATTTATGGAATGACTGCTAATGACATAAGTAACATGAGTTTCAAGATTTCTGATCAGATATCTCATGAATTATTTATTTCCCGGTACTATAGGATTTGACAGATCTAGAACTACGAACTGCCAGGAAATGGCATGTGCTAGTACCATCCCCATATATTTGAAAAAGACAAAGAATACTTTAACATATAGAATTTAATGACAAAAAAGGACTAGTATGAAACACTTCAGGGAAAACAGAACTATACAGGTACGTAAGTACTTGTGGTCCTCCCTGTAAGATACATAGGGAAGTATTCCCAAAAAGAACTTGACTGACTGAAAAAACAAAACAAAACACAAACTTTAAAACAAAAATCAAACAAAAATCAGCGAGTGTGCTTGTAGCGCTCATTTATCCATCTCCACAATCCTTAAAATTCACCCCTAGAAACCTAGAAAAAAATTACATCAGGTAATATGCTCATTGCTTGAGTAACAGGGTAGAACAGTAAACCATCTTTGAAAAGACGTTGATTAAACAGCTTAAGGAATGTGATCTCTTATTCCACCACATTACTGGCGGCACTCCACTATTTCATTACTATTTTCCTTGCACTGCACTTTATGGAACAAACTGGAAAGTTGCTCTGCTTCCCTGGCCTGAGTTCACTCTGCCAGCACTCACCACACTATGGGCTGCAAGCAATAGAAGCGTGGGGCTGAGCAGCTCCTATCATCCAACAACCTACAGACCACCCAATGATGCTCTACAACCTGAAGGTAACTCAAAACTGCAGTTGTCCTAACCAAAATTGTTATCATGGCACACATTTTGTGCCCCTACAGGTTTGGGTTTTATCCTCACCAGTTTTGTAACAGTTTCTTTACTCCCTCCAGTTTAAGAGGTATTTTGACAGCTACTTAGATACTCTTATTTCTAACCAACAATCATGAAATCACATTTTTCCTATTGAAAACAAGAAGTTACATTCCATATTCTTTATTTTTTATTTTTACTGCTTTGGGACTCACTTAAAATTCTCAATAAACCTGAACCCTTTCCTGCTTTGGTGTAAATTACTATGATACCAGATCAAGGACCAGAGAATGAGTTAGCGGGCTGAAGGGAGAGCAGAAGGCCTCCTGGGCTGTCTTCAGCCCATCAGCCGAACATCAGCTGCAGCAGTGCACGCTCTGCTGCTACAGACCAACAGCACTGGACTTGCACTGGGTGAACCTGGTGGAGAAGGGAGCAGAGAGCCAGCCTGTGTCTGTCCAAGGACAGTTAGCTAGAGCTTGCTGGCTGCAGTTTGACAGTTATTCAAGTACAAAGGCAGCTCTAAGACTCCACAATTTCAGACTTTTTTTGACAGAACATTCCAGTCTACAACCTTGAAAGCCAAAGAGAAATGATGTTGCACCACCTCTTTTGCCATTAATGTAAATATTAGGCCACTAAATGCTTTCTGTAGTGGTCTTAGATTACTTTGTCCTGTTAAAGACTATTTATTAACTCTTACATAAATCACAAGGATTGGGACTGTTATGATGACAGACAGCAGCCTCTTTAAACATCATCAAATATAGTGTAACGCCACAATTTACATTAAGTAACAGCTGAACTTACTGCTGCTTAAATGTCCGCGTGTGGATGAAATCTCATCTCCTCAGAAAATATGATCTACTAAATGAGCCAATATGAAAAATAATCTTGACATTAGCTGATTTCAAATTGGGGACTTGGATAAAGGCAAATATTTTAAGAACTGAGAAACCTGATGGAACTAGTGAGAGATAATTCTAATTAAGAACTAACAGGAACATCTGCGAGATTAAGAAAAATGTTGCATTTATGTTTTTGTTTCTTTCTTCTTGAAGTTAGCCAGAATAGCTTAAAAGCTGTTTTGCCTGATTACCAAGCAAGCTATTTCCCTTGCCTTTGCCGAAATATATTAAACTGCAGTACCCAAACACATAACTTTGCCACTGACAATTAATCTGATAGCAGTCAAGACTAGTGAACAGTAGATCCTTTTCAATATTCTAGCGTTATATCTAATGAAACAACTTTCTTGAACTTTGGATCAAGTTCTCACAGACTTTGATTAAGTTTAAACACAGTATATGGTTGATAGAGTGGTCTGCTTGCAGGAGACAAGCAGAAATTTGAGCACAATCAAGAAAAACACAGGAATCCAGATTCATCTTTCTACAAGGATAAGCTTAGGAAAAAAGGGACTCCTGAAGTGAGACAGACTCATGCTACATTGGGCATGTGAGGTGAAAAGAAAGGAAGGGGCTGAGAAATAGCTCAGCCAATTACACTCACCTGGAATCACACAGTGTTAATAGTTTTGGTCAAACTCTTAAATAGAGAGTGCACCCTGGCCTGCATTACAACTTCAATTTTGTCTGGGGCTCTCCAGCAGTCCAGACAGAAGGTGTCTCCCACATTCCTGCAGGAGAACCACATTTCTTACTGTTCTTCAGGTCAGTGAGGCAGCCAAGAATGTGCCTTCACAATTAAAAAGTGTGAAGATGGGAAGAAAAGCTGAGTGGGAACACTTCTTCCCATCAAGGAGGCCCGATGGCCTGCTAAACTGCAGGTGGTGAAAGGCAAGTCTCCTACTCACATTTCTGCCTTGGAAACCTCACGTTTCAATTGTCAACTTTATGTGAAGGTAGCTTAGTTGAATTAGAAATGCATCCTTTTAAAAGCACAAGACTATTTAATCAAATAAACTACCCAACTACCCAAGGAATAGCTCAGAGAATTAACAGTTTGGGGACCTGCTTGATACATGTAAGGTGCAAAGCTGCATTAACAGCACCTCGTCTTCTCCCACATACATCTGTCCAGAAGAGTCCAACCTTTCCCACCTGAACCCCCAAACTCCCACACTTTTCAAAACACTGCTGCTGTGACTGGTTTGGGATCCGTTCACTCTTGACCCAGGCCCTATGGGATCCTGATCGGTATTTCGTTTTGCAAGAGATCTGACACCTCATTTAATGAGGAAAAAGCATCAGTTGGCTATTGCTGGCAGCAGCTGCAGAAGCAAAAGAAAACTGCTTACTCTCTAAAATGAAGGCAAATGAATCAGGCTAGTTGGTTATCATCTGTTCTGATCTGTCTGAAATAGCAGAGGAGCAAATTGGAGATACAGGATTTCCTGAAAGCTACTGGAAGCATTCAGATTATGCTCTATTTTGCTGATTCTTATCCCACAACAGGAAACTGAAAGAGATACCCCAAACCACAGCACTAAATTAAAAAAAAAAAACAAGCCACCCAACCCCTACAAAAAAATCCCCCAAAACTCCCAGCTGAATGGCATTAACAATTCTAGCATAAGCCTGATATCCAGACTGGTTGTGTCTTAAGGCTATGACACTAGAAAAGATTTTGTACCATTATGGGTCAATATGTGCACAAGATGATCAACACTGCATTTGCTGCCCAGCCAGAAATTTCACTCGAGGCTGAGGGAGGAACATACTCTTTACTTTTCTCAGGTCCAGAGGTGCTCATTTCAGATCAGCACTGGAAAATCACCCTGTAGTTGCTACTTGGCTTATATCTGCTCTGTGGCTGAGGGGAAAAAAATACACTTTGGTCTTCAGAGATAAGTCTGTCATTAGGTAACTGTAGTAATTTTCTTTGTTTAATAAAATAAAAGCCTCCTCATTTTCTGCAATATTCTGTACCATATAGCTCCTCAAGGTGAATTATTTCAGGAGAAAGAATGAAGAAATGAGTTTGAACAGCTCTCAGACCGATGCTTGCAGTTGCAGCTCCCTGAACAAAACAGATGACAGTGCCAGACTTTTTTCCCCTGTGTAAAATGCAGTCAGTTGTACCAAATATTTTAAAGTGCCAAAAATAGAAACCTGCTTTGTGGAGGATAAGGGCTGGCATCAGCTGCAACTAAAGCATTTGTTACAGTTCATAAAATTGGCAGAAATTATTTAATTTTCTTTTTTAGAACATGAGGCTTTTTTAAGCAGCTCTCCTGACATAGAGCTTTTCCCTACCGA
>NW_009613410.1:55174-84094 GCF_000690535.1 Cariama cristata
ATATTAGACTTAAAAATAACTACCACAACATATCTTCTTTTGATCACAGGTCAATTTAAATTTAAAGATCAGCATCAGTTTTCCTTCCTCACAAAATAGTTTGAGTTGTGGCTTTGTGGAACAGATCCCTTTCCATGACTGCAGGACAGGGGCAGAGAAGAGCAGAGAGCTGTGAAGTAGCAGTGTCCTCCAACCTACTACAGGGCTTCAAGGTGAAGGTAAACTTAGTGGAACAGGATTAACTGTCAACCTCTTCAGTTCACACTGCAGATGTGTTGCGTCTGGCAGAAAAGGGGCACTAAGTGTAGCAAAAGACGGAGCAGGCCCCTCCAAGTCCTGCAGCCCTGCTTAAGTCAACTCCTTTCTAGCACAGTGGCCCACCTTCTGCATCACAGGGCTCATCCTCCACACCAGCAACACACCGACACATAACTAAATTTTAGCAGACACAGCAGCCTTACACTACTGTGGTTCCATATCCCAGCCTCAGGTCACTTGTTATTTGGTGCTAGAGTGTACCAGAAACAGTCTGTGCCTAGGAAATCAGAGAGACTCAAAACTCAGATCCTACTATTTTTGGGGCAGCACCGCCCACCCCAAACTCTCCAGGTCCCTTCTCTCTGCACTTTTCAGAATTCCTTTCTACTTAATCAGATTAAACTAACTGCTGTGTCAGACTCGCAGCACAGAGAAAAGCACCTGTCAGGCAGATCTTTTGTTAACCCGCAAGCAACCAGCCTAGTTCTGAAGGTCCCCGAGAGGCACGCAGGTGTTTGAAGAAGGAATAAGAAACCCTCCATGGAGCTGGAAGATGAAGGAAAGAATATCAAAATCACAGCACATCACTCCCTAAGCTGCACAGCATACGGCAAAATTATTTAAGCTTTCATGATACTATTAATAAAAAAGTGTCAGTAACAGTGTTGCATTGTACTCTTCTACCAGGACTTTGCAAAAGAAAAAAAAAAGTCTGCTGGAGGTGTATGTTGCACATGTGGTACTTTTTGGACTAGGGGATTTTTAACAGTTTTATAGAACTTTAAATTGCTGCTGTGTTCTCAATAGAACACCTAAAGTGCTGTCATTCAAACTAACATGCAGATGAAAAGGGCAAATCAAATAACTCTGACAGTGGCATCACTCATCCCCAGTGTTGTCAGCCCTGAGCAGGTGAACATTAGTAGGGACAGACTGTGAAGCTCCAATTTACCAATACAAGAGGCCGAGTGAGAAAAATAGCAATTAATGATACAAACAAAAGTACTTCATCAGGTGTGACAAAAGATCCTCTGTGGGAAGAGGAAAGCAAAGGGACAGGACACAAGAAAACATCTCAACATTCTCACTGCCCAGACCAACAATTTAGATTTTACAATATATGCTGTACTATACAATTTACACCACTAAAGAGAAGGTCTATCTAGCAAGGCAAAGATCTTTATAATCTGCAAGACCAGTGCCTTTTGGGGAGCAGTAACAGGGAGAAAATACCTGTTCCTCACCCAAAGCACTGCTGTGTCCAGGCCAGTAGGTCTTGCAGATTACTGCCTCCGTCAGACCTAAAGATCCATCTTTCCACATGCAGCACTGAAGAGTATATCTAACAAAACATTCACTGAAACATCCTACCATCACAAACTATATTTAACAAATAAATTTTTAAAAACATAAGCGAAAATGACCCACAGAAGTTATTTTCAAGTAAATATCCAGACTGCATACTGCATAGCATATTTAAATCTTTGTTTTCCCCAGCAAAACAGTTTGTTCTGTAAACTGCAAGACAACATCAGTATGAAAAAGCAGCCACGTGAAAAACACCAAAACCATCAGGAAATTAAGGAAAGACCAGCAATACACAGCCATGCCTATAAACACTGACAATGCTGAAACAAACTGTAATGTAGAATTAATTTCTTTTTTTTTTTTCTTTCTGAATTTCACTACTTTGAAGGAAGACCTCTAGATCACTTCAACAGATGCAAACAGAGTTACAGGATAAGCTAGAAAGTTATTGCACTTGGTAAAGAAGGAAACAGAGAAAGTATTAAAGTATTCCTTACAAATATTAGAAGTCCTTATTTATATATCAGAAAGACCAGTGGTCTGGTGCTTAAAAAGCACATGTAATTTCTGAAGAATATGTTTGTAAATTTTCAGACTATATAGAAAAAGCAAGTAAGTAGAGCTTTCAGCCCTCCTTAGTGATCATTTCCCAACATATAACAAGTCACACAAACTCCCCAACTTCTGTGAGCTTACCTCTGTCATTACCACCCCCTGAAAATGTGGACAATCAGTCGAACTATGTAGGATCCTCAGCTGCAAAAGCATACTGTTACTTACTTGGTATTGCAATGACTGACCATGAAAATATTAATACTGAAACATTGGTCAAAGTGGAGATATTTATCATAGTGCCCCATATTATATGAAGAAATATCAACTGTATTGCCCTTCAATATATATTGGGAAACAACCTACTTTATAGCTCCATTTAGCTTGACATGATAGGTCTATGAGGCAATTTACCATCTGCCTGACTATAACAAATGAGCATGGATGTACCAGGAATACAAACAAAACACCAAGTTGCATCTCTCACCTTGGTCACGTACACCTTGCATTTTTGCACAAGGATCAAAGGCTAAAAAATTGGGGATTGACAATATGACATTAAACCTTACTGAATTATTCCTTTCCTCTAAAGAGAGCAGGTGAGAACAAAACGGATAAGAAATGGGACCCGCTAGTAACAGTATGAAAAGCCTGAGCTAGCCAACAGATTCGGTCAGGTTAAATGGCAGTAAGCAAGGTTATTGCAGAAATTGCTTCTGCATAAACATGGTTGCTTATATTGGCTATGTAACACACCAGTGGATTTTGTGATGCTCATGTAAATGTTATTATTTAAATACTAGATGTTTACACTTGGTAGAGTGAACTGTTGAAACAGACAATATCAAATGTTTTAAATCACACTTTTTAAAGGTCACCTCATACTGAGGGTATAAAAAATAACGTTACAGGAAAACAAGAAAGGCATCCTGAAAGCAAGGATTTCTTTGCTTGGTATACTAGAAATGCACAGCATTTCTTATAAGCACAGCACTTTAAAAGGCATAAACTGTTCAGAGATTTGTCTGCCTCACCAATTGCATGTACAGGGCCAGAAGTCCCAGAAAAGCAGGTGCTATTTCAAAACACAGCTGAGGTCTCCAAAGCTTTTGGGGGATCAGGATGCTCAATTCCAATTAAAATTTCAACCTGAGGCAGCTCCAAGAGCTCCACTAAGCCAGCATTCGTACAAATAAAAGTTTATGTTGAGCATATTGTTCATGATTTTGCAAGCCCACATTGAGCGTGTTTAAGCTTAATTCTCAGGGTGGCTGCAGGTCAATGTTTCTTGCCCACAAACAAAAGCTCTCTTCAGCAGTCTCACTTGTCAGGTGCAAAGACTCATAGACATGTCTTTTAAAAATGTAAGGTTTAAAGAATAGCATCATCTCTGCAGAAAACAAAGCATCCTTTGCATTAGGCACCCAGATGCATCATGTTATGCAAATATTTATTTTCATAACTACAGTTCTACAGCAACAGCCAGCACAAACAGGCATTCACGGGCACTTTTTCATTGTCAAAGAGCCTCTATGTCAAGTTTCAGAAAAATGCATTCTCTTCCACACATGCATGCACAACTTTCCCTGGAAATTTGAAATAAACAGAGTGGTTACACAATATTCTACCACAAAAGTGGTATCTTACAGGGAAGATTTGGGATTTCAGGATCAAAGCACTGAGACCAAGCCGCTACAGCAGCAACATTTCACTATAAATACACCATACATACAACGTGATAGAAATTCAAATTCCCTGTTAGCATTCCAGTTTTACAAGTGCCTCCTATTCAGTAATGTGTTTACTGCATTTGACTCAAAACAAGATGCTGCTACCAACAAAAAAATGAAAGAGTGTAAGGAAAACAAAGAGGTGATGAAATAAAACAAGCAAGCAACAGGAAAACAGAGTTTAAGAGATTCATCGATATTCAAGAGCAAAAGTACCCGTCAATCTTAGTAATGCTTTCAGTTTGGTTCAAAAAGTTTGTGTTACCTGTCGACTTCCCTGCTTGGAGGAGCAGCTGCTAGTACTTCTTGAAGGAGACAACATTTTCTGGGATGCACCAAAGCTTTTTTCTTCACTCATGATCCAATACCATTTGTTTCACATAAGCTCACTTAGAACACCATTAAAAAGTGATTTAGAAAATGTATTGGAAGACTTCCAAGAGAAACACAGAACTCATCCTTTACCCAAAAGCAGTCCAGTGGCATGATCTGCATCCCATGGAAATTCCTAAAAGTGAAAAGAAAAACAGAAAGCCAAGTTATCAGATGCCATCTCTTACTGCCATTCTGTAGCATGAATCATAATAAAGCCTTTGGTAATACAAACTGACTGCATTACTGTACATTATTAGAAATTACTTCAACAATCACTTTAAGATAAATTTTCAAGTCTCAAACAGAAACAACATGAATCTTGGATCCTAAACGCATGCTTTAATTGTCACTATTTATTCAGAGGTCAAACTGCAGTATCAAACATATTTTGAAATAGTTAAATACATAAAAAAAATAATAGACACACATAGAGTATAATAAAAATCTACATAAAATGGACCAAAATAGCCTCAAAATGAGAAGAACACATCTAATTGTATCTCAAAAAGGACGGTGAGTAATCAAAAAAACCCACCTTTCTTCCCAGTTCCTTGCTAATTTAAACAAGTAAGCATGGCTTCAGGTTGTAAGGAAAAAAAAAATATATCTCTCTCTAAAAAAAGCAATAGATAGAAGTAGTGAGCATGTATACTCAGCTGCATAGAGCTGTGCATGAGCACTCTTACCTGGAATCAGAAAGTTGCAACTATTGTCACATCAGTTGTCTCAGTCAGTGACCGGAAGAATAATTAACAGTTGTTTAGTAACAGTGCTGTTTGCAGTATATGCAAAGAAAAGCCACACCAGAAACTCCCAATAACGGATTTCCAGTCTGGGCAAGAGTTGTCATGGTAACTGCATTGTTGTTTGTTTTTTTTAAAAAATCAAACAGAGGACATAACAAAAGGGTGATGCTTTCCAAAACTTGGGGTGGTGAAAGAGCTTTATAAATTGTGTATCACTTCAGATCTTATTGTCTCAGGCAAGGAATTTGCACATTAGGGAGTGTGCAAGGACCACCACTGAGGAAGGTAAGGAAGTTTCCACCAAGAAAAGAGAAATTTCATTGCTGAAACAGGGAGGCACTACTTCCCAATCCCCTCGTTCGCACTGTCAGAACTGTCCAGAACTTACTGAAGTCTGCCATTCATTTTTTCTTGAAGAGGCTTAAAAACCTATTCGAGAGAAGCAGCATTTTCAGATCCCTAATAAAACACTTTGTGTATTTTAAGAATTCATTTCCCTTTTAAAAAAAAAAAAAATCCAAAAAAACCCAAGCTAAAAAATCCACAAAAAAACCAAAACCAAAAACCACAGACAAACAAAAACCCCAAAAATCCCAAATAAAACCAAGTGCTATATTTAAGATGAAGACAACACTATGCTGCAGAAAATCTCTCTCCCTACTGCATCCACCTTCCGAACAGAGACCTTTTCCAATCTACAGTGCCTCTTTGGCAATACAGTTTGCTGGAACATTTCAACCAACAGGCCCTCTTTTCATCTTTTCACCTGAAACAAGGTCTCTCTTCCTGGCATTTACCTTACCTAGTTAGAAATACTCAATTACCCCCAGAGCAAATCTATGCTCAGCAACAGTGGTGAAACAGCCCTGGTCTCCCAAAGCCAGGTGAGAAGGTGAGCTCTGCTGGGGCTCTGTCACTGGGGAGTCAGCTTGACAAGCATTCCCAGGAACCATTAGACAGGTACAAAGCCAGCGAGCGCAATGCATGAGCCAAAGAAAACCAGAACAGCACAGCAATGTGCTAGTAAGGTCTGAATGGGCCTAGCGCATGGGTTTTAGACTGAAATTACTACTGAGATCAGGAATAGTGCATTTTGAAGAACGTATAGTAGCTTCCTATCTGGAAGATAAATTTGTGTGGCATTCAATTAAGGACTAGCACTTTTAACAGGCTTAGATATATCTCACTTCATGCAGGTTTTTAACTGTGGAGTAAGTACAAAGTATAACTTTCTTGCTCAGTTTCAAGCTGTATTTAGTAAAAGAGTTTAATGATAACATCTCTATTAACAAGCAGAGGTCAAATATTCACAACAGGAATGGAAACACACTTCCTGCAAACTCATCGTTCAGATAGCCCCTTGAAAGTACCATGCAGCAAGTGCTTTACTTTTTTGGCACACCGGTCACTCAGATAACTGCCTGTCCTCTTCACTGTTCCATGTTCAAAATAAGCACTTTATCACTTGGCTTTCAGTGGTGAGTACCTGGCATTTTGGCAAAGACTGGCAGAGTTCACAGCAAGAAGCAGGCTCTAATTTGCAGCAAAACGCACTGAAAGTTGCTGTCATCAGTACCTTGTGAGTATATCTCCAGGACACACTACATTTAAGTTACACAATGCCCTTTGCCCATCTGAACACACAGCATGATGGTTGTGATGTCCTGGAAGTGTCAAGTGACTGAAAAAAACAGAAGTCTCATGGACTTTCACACAAAAAGAAGCCATATAATCAGAAGAATATTTTTATCATCATGTTTTTGGTGTGGAGTCTAAATGAAGTTAAGGTGTGGCTTCATTAGCATTTTAGGACAGAGCAGAAGGGCACTTCCACTGCAAATCTCTTTGTCCCCCCTTCTTACCACATTTAGGTTTGCACTGCATGGCAGTCTTGGAGCATGGACACCAAATCCCTTTTAGATGTAACATGCTCCAGAAGTGCATTCAGAGCTCAAAGCATTGAGTCCATGGCACCAGACTAGAGCTAGTCCTGACTAGTCCTATCCTGGTGCAGATGCTGGGTCCTCACCTTTAACTGATTGACTACAA
The DNA here is from genome assembly GCF_000690535.1 of Cariama cristata. Lineage (NCBI taxonomy): Eukaryota > Metazoa > Chordata > Aves > Cariamiformes > Cariamidae > Cariama > Cariama cristata. Next base: position 62,193 of record NW_009613410.1, read on the forward strand.
AGGTCCACTCTTGCTGTACGGCTCTACTTGCTAATGTTGACATGATCTAGACAGACTTACACCACCTAAGTACTTAAGATCTCCTAGGGCAACATCATTTGTCCTTTTGGAATCTTAAAAAAAAAAAAAAAAAAAGAACAGAGATAGGCACTTTTTCCAGAATTCAAATGAGCTGAAGGTGTGACTGAGTCACTTAACTAGAGATGCTTAAACAAGGGGCAGGAGACAGGTGGGGTAAATCTGACAAAGAGCACCTCAAGTATTTTGTCAGCTTCCAAAACTGGGCTTTTGAATTTCCCTTTATTCCTTCAAATTAATTTACTACATGAGCTGAAGAAAAGGCTTTTGTTACCAGTCCTGAAGAAGGCAGGAGTGAAATGTGCCCTCTATCCAAAGTGTTTTGTTATTTCATTGGTGTTTCCAAGTAATTTAACTTATTACCTTGAGACTTCCAGATTTGAACACAAACGCATATGTGAATGATGAACACGGCCCCAACTCATCTGTGAAAACTGCTGCATGCTCCAGCAACTACTTTGCGCTCCTCTTTTTTTCTTCCTGAACTTGAAGAGAATTTTAAAAGAAAACTGTGGTTGCCCTTCAACAATAACCCACTTAATCTTACAGGAAGGTCTGAAAACACTGATCCTGCATCCTGAATTGACTCTCATATTCTGGCTGCCAGCAGCAGTGGCTGGGCCTCTCCACGGCAACTGATATTTTACATTACCTGTAGAACTTAAGGCTACCAGGTATAAGAGCAACTACAACTTTAAAGCAGGCATAAAAATTAGCACTGTGCTAATTAAGCTAAGATTCCAGATAACATTGATGTTTTGAGGTCATCATGATCCAATTACTTCAAGTTCAACACATTTTGCTCCTCCCCGTGCCACAGGACGGCCTCAGAACTGTATTTGTTCCCACCTTTGGAATACACAGTGCCACTTACTTTGGTCTACTCCAAGAAGACAAGACAAAGGTATGAGGCTGAGGCAAATTCAAATAAATTCAGGACAGGAATTGTCACAAGTCCTAAGTATTGGCCTAATTCTTTGCTATCAAGTCAACAGCAGCAAAACTAGGCCAAGAGTACTTTTGCAAATGAACTCACCAGGCGTATTTTAAAGAATTAAGAATACATGAGTATCAAATATTATTTATAGCTACTACATCCTAAACCCATAAAGAGCACTTATCTCTACTTATTATCTGTTACTAAGAGCCTTATCATTTACAACAATTAAAGCTAATGTAAACATATAATATGTACAACAGGAAGACCTATTTTTGAAAAAAGTACCATCCCGAGTTGTCCTCAAACCTTTAAAATTGCACAGGTTCAAAGCAGCCTCTCAGTACCACAATTCATCTCTCGCAGCTCTCAAAGCAATAAGCTTACAGTAAAATCCAAGTTTTTCCACATCTCACAAAAGAAGAAAAGTAGAAATTCAGAAAAAAAAAAATTGAAAACTGCAGTTAAAAAAAAAATAAATCAACATTATGCAATTATTCTTGTTACGGCTCTGGAACAAAAATAAAGGCTTAACAGCTGCTTCAGAGCTGATTCAGCAGTGAAAGAACGCTGTAGAGATTTTGAGCAGCAAAACTGGAAGTGTACATCTCATTCTATAAATGTAGTCAATTAAGGTTTTGTGGATAGAAGAAGAGGAACAACAGAAAGCCTGATAAGAGTCATGTGGACACAGCAAGCACAGGACTGAGCAATCCAAATCAGAGTTGCAAGCACCCTTGAGTGACTTTCACAGAATTAAAAAAGAATCTATGCTGAAACCTTTGCTTTGTAGCTATTATCAAATTATTAAAATACATTCACTCACTTCCACCTGGATAAACAAAGCAATAGTCTTTTCCAAGTATTGCTTTCATGGCTTTCTCTGTAATACTTTAGATTGTCAGTTTTAATCTATCCCAATGTCTCATCTGGCTCAAAAAAAAAGAAAAGAACTATTTATAGACTACAGATATGCTATGTACAACTACTGTCTTTTCAAGGCAGGTACTTGCTGTTCCTGAATTACAGTAAGATTCATACCATTGAAGAACAAAGCACATGAATCCTGTCCTGTTGCTAGCTGTTCTCTTTACTGAGGAAAACTTGCAGAAACAAACATAAAATAATTTAAGACAATTAAGTTATTAAAACGATCTTTGAAAGCAAAAGTTCAAACAGCTTAGGGAGACTAACAATAACAGGAAGGATTTCAGAACCGTCTTCCATCAGACAGGTGCTGTCTCTAGACATCATCCAAATCACAACCTCTGTTGAGCGGGTGCTTTCATCAGCCATGGATCTCTGCAAAGAAACAGTTCCATCTAGCCCACCTCCTTAAGGAGGCTATTGTAGTAATTAAATCATGCTATTTCAGTGACCCAAAAGAGGAAAATTCAGTTCAAACAAAACTCTCCTAATTGTCTAGTCAAGCGAGATACAGACAGAGTGGGAAAGGGAAAAAGCTAGACAAGTGACAAACATACCGCATTTAACACCAGATTACTTTTCACCTATAAAGTTCATCACTTGATGAAAGAAAATCCTGTATGTTCCAGTGTACAGAAAGCAAAAAAACAAAACAAAAAAAACCAGAAACGATTCAGAAGAATACATCCCAAGGAAGACTTCAAAGAAGAACATGCTTCAATGTCAAGTCTAGTCAGATTCTCCTGAAGCAAAGCAAATATCTGCTGTTTCACTAATCCTTGGGGTGAATAATTCAATCCTTATATTAGAAAAATCTTACATACATTTAGAAATAGGTCAATTGGCATCCTGAAGTATAAGTATATATAAAAATACCACCTTTCCCTCGCATCCACTATAAAAACTGACTATAATACTGCATGCAAAATAATTTATTGTAAATGCATAATCTTAACACTGTTTACAGCCCCCCGGGAGATCTGCCATAAATTACACTTGTATGGAAAACCTTGCTGGGTATGTATTCTAGGTAGATACATTAAAAATCTTGGTGACTAGCGATACAGAAAATACATGCAGTAATGGCTGCATTATTATGGTAATCAGTCAGCTATCATACCACCTTTTCCACCCAAGTTTTAATTGCAGTCAAGAATCATAACTAATGAGATTGACCTAGCTCACAGTCAGGTCCTAAATAATTAACAATTCTCCTTCTCCCCCTGGCCTGTGTCGGAAAGAGCCTTGCCTAGGGACAGCCTGGCAGCTCAGAGCTCTCTAGCATGGGATACCAGACTGAGTGGGGTCTCACATGCCCCCTTTCCAGCTCTTATAGCGTGATTTGCACACTCGACTGAGAAGTCAGAAGCTGGGGGACCACAGGAACCGGTTTGTGACCCAGTAACAGTGGGGTCCACAGTCTCCTTGTCAAGAGGCTGGAGCAGAAAATAACAGCTACTGAGCTGTGATCAAATCCTACGCTGGGAGCACATAACATCACATTCAGCAGTGCTAACCAGCTTGACAGCCCTCCCCGTGCTCAAGTAATGAAGAAGTAGTAAGTCTGTTTGCACTGGAAGTGTTATTCATCTAGAGAAGAACTTACAACTGAAAAGACAAAGGATGATCAGGCAATAGAAAAGACAGAAAGGCTTATTATCATTTTCAGTACAGAAAGTAACAGGCACTTGGTATCATTTTACAGCCTGTACTGGAACCTTGGAAAGGCCCATCTGCCAGTGATAACGTCCCAGAACTGGAAACATTACCAGAGCTTTGGCACAAACTTGGTTGCCTTTCATTTCTCTGCTATCTGTTACTATTTAAAGCTTTACTTTGTTCATTAAAACAAAGATACTCCACTATGCCCCAAGGCTTATTCCTTTTTAAAACTGCACTCGTTATTGCTAAAATGATACTGAAATACACACTGTTTGTTTTCCTAGATTCAGTTTTGATAGGCATAATGTTAGTTCTGGAAATACCTGTCAGTCTGCCAGCATGTAGTAATTCAACATCTTAAGGCAGCACTGCCTGCACATCAAGAAAAAGACACCACTTTCCCGTCAAATCATTGAAGGCATCCATGCAACCTCGAATCAGACTGTCTCTTTGTGACCTGATAAGCAGCATAATGCTGTGAGATGCATAAATCTATCAAGGCTGACATCAAGCAATGTATTTTATTAAATCAGCTGACATAGTCGGTTTAACCATGGAGAAAGAAACCCAAAACCAATCACCTGTGGTTTCAGGTAGAACAGCAAACAGGACTACTGGAAGAGTTTTGGTGGCCCAGGAACGATCCTCACCAAACTCTGAAGAAAAACATCATGGGGTACGTACGAACAGCAAACACAACACAGAGATCCTTTATCTCATGTAGGAAAGCTAGACATGTTCCTTAAAGAGTGGCAGGATCCAACAAAACTGCTTTGTGCTCTTTGATGCAGTGTTTTAATTTCATGCTTTGGCATCATCTACTTTCTAAAAAAACCAATCAATCAACCAACACAACCAGAAAGCCAAGGTTCTCCTCCTAAGTACTTGTTTTTCCAAGATACACTGGAATTGTCATGTATGTCTTGTGTATATCACTTGATTTCTAAAAGAAAAAAGCTACAAAGGAAACAATACTTCCCTTTGAGAATGTTTAGTGCTTCTCCTTTAAAGCAGGCCTATTAGCTCAAAATTTAAATCTCATTAACTTTAATGACTGTGGTAACAAGATTCAGTTCTTCCTAGGATACACAGAAATTCGTTTACATGCTTTATAAAGTGTAATGACCATGAGTTATGAAAATGTCATATTTCTTGTTGATCGACTTACCATATGTTTAGGAAGCTTCTTTAGAAACTTCTGTCTCTAAATCCATTCCAGTACACCTTTTTCAGTGTACTTTACAACATTAGTATTTATAAATGCAGACCGAGGTACAGCTTTCTTTTAAATATTTTGCAGATTATTTCTTTACAGAAGGTCTTTCATATTAAGATAGCTTCAAACACCAAAAGAGGTGTGTAGTATTCTGAACAAGGGCAGATAGCTGTTAGCACATCAGTGTTAACCCTTTCTAACACCATCTTGGGTGAGGTCCACTAACTTCCCAACACTGTGTTTCTGAACACACAATGTCTGAACAAACCTTGACACTTTAGAGATGTGTTGTAGGAGACAATTAATACATATAAAGTATACTGAGGACAATTAGTACTGCGAGTGCTAAGTATTTTTGTTATTAATGCCAAAAGGTAAGAGTTTGTTAACACCAAGCTTTCAATTAAAAAAAAATTGAAATATATAAAGAAAAAAGTATACACAGAAATGTGTTTATTTTAAACAAGAATTTTAAATGTTAAGGCTCGGGCTGGAGGTCTTCAAGGACAGACACGATGACACCTGCAACTATCCTTTTGCTTGGAAACACATCACTCATACATGTATGCAGGTGACAAGAATCATGAGCAGATGCAGATGGAGCAAACCATGGTCTTGGAAGGTTTGGCATCACAGTTGCTCTTAAATCCACTCATATTTATGATTGTAATGAACACCTTGACAATGGGAACCAGGAAAGAGGTTCCACGGATCAGGTTTTCTGCAACATTATCCTCATGGCATAGGATAAACATGAATTGAAAGAGACCCAGAAGCAGAGAGATGCAAGGTGTGGGAAACCAGATTATAAACCTGAACAATTACGTACAATGCTTTGCCTAAGTAATATGAAATGGAAAAGTATCAATCACAATAGCTGGGTCAGCCAGCTGATGCAGGCTAGAGATGAGGGCCTCCAACTAGCTTAACAGGGTAGCTCTTGGGTAGGAAGGAGACCATAAAAGGGATCCTCTCCCTACCTTAAATGATACAACTCCATCACCACCTCCTCAAGTTCTAAAATGCTGGAGGACAACCCAAATGCAGCTTGGGTTACCTTGGAGACTTTACTTGGACAGAGCTGGTAAGAGAACTTTTGACCTTGAAAAAAGGAAGAAAGTGAACAGAAAGCTGCAGAAGCAGCAGCCATGCTTAGGAAGAGAAGGTCCACTTCAGAGCAAGTGCTTTCATGTCAGCTCTTGTCCTCTCGCTGCCTAGCTACAGTGGAACAAAATCGAAAAGCAAGTTAGGAGATTGGCCAAAAAGGAAAGCTTCAATTAAGACTCTGAATAATTTAGCACTATTACAGACAGCCCAGAACAAGGAAGATGTATAGAGTTTTAATACACTAAGTTTGTTTATACAAGTCTATTATAGTATGACATCCCGACGTAAAAATATGGCCTGCCTCCAGCAATAGAGCTCAGAGTTAATACAAAGCTGCTGAGAACTTTTATGGGTCTCAGTTGCAGTACAGTGCTTCCACTGACAGGTTAGAGCTCAAATTCATACTCACTTTTAAAAGTGCCAAAGCAGTTAAAGAAATTCTTGCTCCCAAGCAATTTGTTACTGTCTCTTTTCTGGAGATCAGCAGTTCCCCTTGCAAAAAAAAAAATTAATTAAAAAAAAATTAAAAAAAAAAAAATCGCAGGAGCCCTCCCTAATCCAGTTCAGTGGGGAGCCATTTGTCACAGGGGATAGTTCACATACTTTGCTTTGGCCAAAATGCAGGGATGGTAGTCACCAACTTGTGGGCAAGAAAGTGGAAGCAGTATTTTTTTCAGCTGATCCAGACAGATCTGAAAAAGATGCTCTGTCCCTAATCTTACATTTAGATTCAGGCTAGTGCAAGCTACTGGCTATCTATTTAAATTTAATTAAAAACAGAAGAAATTCCTCATGATTAAAAAAAGCTTCAGCTACACTTCCATTCTGAAGCATTTTTAGAGATTTAAAAGATGGAAGGTTTTCATTAGGATGCCTCAGCAATACGAAAGAATGAATAATTTACAAAGAACCTGATTTGAGCTCAGTGAAAGGATGCTACAACTTAACAACCCATATTTGTTATTTCTAATGAGTACACTCATTTTTCATTTCAGCTCCAGTCACTGTAAACAGGCTATAGAGACTGCAGACAACAACGTGAAGAGTTTTACAATGTGTGCAGCCTAGCATCTTGGTTGCTTCATAGCATTTTTGAGGTTGGTTATACATGAACTGCAACTATCTGGATTTTAATTATAGGCTATAAAAGCAGCAATAAACAGAAGTGTCTACAAGTGATGTAGATTCCCCTTAAACTGCTTAATATTAGAAGAGTGCCACCATTCTCAGTCTTTGTCTTCTATCTCTCTACTTTCCTCCCAACCTCTCATCACTTTTGTGTTTGTTTCTAAAATGCTGGCATATGGTACTGGCTTTTCTAGACCATCAGGACTTACAACACAAAAATAAATTAAACCTGTGGTTAATTATGAGTACTGCAGCATAAAGTGCATCCTGACATGCTTAACAAGACATTTTCCACAATTTTTCATATAATGCACATGATGAATATCTCAAAAAGAAAATAGGAAAAAAAAGGCAATTTCTTAGAGGAAGGACCTAAAAGAGGTTTTTATTTTTAATACAAATGTGTCTAAAATAATAACATATGAAGTTGCAGGAAACTATTGAAAGCTAGTTTCTTAACAGACGGCAGTCATGCCCACTTCACCATGGTGACCTACATACTTTTTCCCTAACTTTTATCATTCATCTTTCATTGACTATATTTTCCACAATTTTGCCAGCAAGTGATACTTTCAGGATAAAAGGTCTGAGAAACCCATTCAAGTACATCTTTTTTACATGGTAAAGTATAGAACGCAGAAAGGAGGAAAACACCTTTAAAAAGCTTATGCCATACAAGTGCACTTTTGACATCAAATTGTCTTTTCAAAGGCTGCTCAAGATTGAAACTCTATGTACAAAGATTTCAACAAATCTTGACCACAAAACTTGAAATTTGCAGACATTAACACATTTTTGTAACTCATACTTTCTTAAAAAAATACACCTGTGCCATACAGACAGTTAAAACACAACCATTGAACTGAATTTCACTATTTTGTTTTATGTATTTAATTGTGAAAGGGTAGAAAAATTAAATGCATGTAGAAAGTGAAGAGCTGGAGGAAGAATGTGAAAAAAACTACTGTGAATCATAATTAAAGAAAATTTAAAATTTCCAGATAAAATGCACCCAATCTTTTCTCCTAAGCATTATGCTACACTGCTTTAGAGAACACATCATAAAAATGTGTCAAAAACATTCAAATCTTTTACTTTTGTTACTCCAAAATGACAAAGATTTACATGGAATGTCATGTTAAAGATAAATTTTGGAATGACCAATAGCAGTTGGAAGGATTACATACAGAGAAGTTATGTCATCAGCATTTGCAGTTTTCCAGTCTTCTCTTCTGTGCTCAAAAATAAGAAAAGAAGTCAACTGCCTACCCTAGCAGCAAACAAACAAGGTAGTCATGGGATGCGGTAGTCCCCCAGCTCCTGTTTCAGTCTGTCACTCACTCTCATGTATGCTAACTTGCCTGACTGCTCATCAGCATCCAGGGAAAAGAGCAAAGTAGTTTGAGCATATTTTCACTTCATGTGCAATGGAGAGCGTGCTGCAAAAATATCCTTTTGGAAAGACTTACAGGCTTTCCTGGAGTAGAAGAGGTGAGCTTCTATGTAACCAATTCTTTCTGGATGCAATTTATGAGCAGCATTTTGTGGTTAGTAACATAAAGATGTCAAGAAAAGTACCACATGTATCTGATTGCCTAACAAAACTCTGAAGCCCTGTACATACAGGCAGAGACTCAAAAGGACAAATAGTTCCTGTTTTGACTGAAGGACCAGCCCCCTGATGTCCCCTCATCATAATGATCTTCCAGTGTAGAAAACTCACACAAATTGGGAGATTCATAAAATTGTTGTTGCTGAAGCTATTCTCACATTGTTCCCAGAGTGAGACATTGAAAGATTGTTCACTAGTGTGATTTTACAATACCAGTTAGGCAAATGAACAATGAAGGAGATCACTGCTTCAAGTCAGTAACCAAACTATAAAAAAAAATACAGTGACAAAACAAGCAGGCTCTGTTGTCACGCTCCAGTATCATTTGCATCACCAAGAGAGATGATTTTAGGAACAGATTGCTTAGCATGCTGAATGGGTATCATACTTTTAAAAGGTGAAAGTCAAAAAATACAGAGTACAGCACAACACAACACATTTCTTGAGCATCTGGTGTTGTATTCCAACTCTTCCTCTTGGTCAATTGAACTAAAATGCTGTAAGAACCACATACCAGTTCATTTAGGAAGCCCACGCATCAAAATCCAAATAATTCATATTTGTGTCAAGTATAAAAATGTTATTGAATTACTTGGAGGGAAAAAATCTGATTTCTCTCTTTATGTTTTCTCCTTTCAGCACCATTAGGTTTTTGAACAAAAATTTTGAAAGTGAGACAAATGGGAGCCACGTGCCAGGCTCTGAACAGCATCCAGGGAAAGCTGACCTCATCTTCGTGCTTCCCAAAACACTCACTCTAAAGGGCAGGTCATCCAGGCTGACCCAAAGCTGCATTAAAAGCCTTCACACTTCACATTTTGCATTCACACAAATGATAGCATTCCCAGTCACAGAGATTCTGAGCTATTACCAATCACCAACCAATTAAAAAATTCAATATCATTCCCAAAAATGGGATGTAAATTTGCCTTTGCTCTCTATGGCATCCAGCAACTCACTTTGAAAAGTTTCTCTTTTGCTCTTGTAGGTTGTCCATAAAATTCCAGCATAAAGTGCTTTAAAATAATTAGAGCTTCAATTAAATGCTGCAATGCACTGGTTTTGCTGCCTTGTGTAGAGGGATCTGACTCCATATTAATTTTGCCTGGAGACTCCCTGAACTGCTCCAACAGAGTTCACATCTCCCGTTGCCAGTTTGTGCATTCACAGCTCCATCTCTCTCCACCTTCCTCCCTGCCCCACTCCCTGTGCCTGGAATACTTTCCTAGAGCTAGATCGGACATGGAAAAAGCATGAGGCATTTGGAAGTTAAAACCAGCAGCTTAACCACCTTACACAGCAAATTTAAGAGGCTTTAAACTCACCAACATGTGCAAGAATTGTCAAATTGGACATTATGCATTAAGCACAAGAAAGTAAATATATGTGACATGCATTTCTTCTCATGTGAATGTAATGACTCTCTGCTAATATCTCTAAATTAAGTCACACATTAGTTATGTCTGAACAGAGCAGAGCTACAATTAACATTTTGTACACAATCAACCATTGGCTTTTTTATATTCAGAACCAATTCCAGGGATGCTGCAGGTCTGACTTTTCTTTAGCTAAGCAAGTAGCGAGAAATCATTTCAACATCCACTTAGTGTAATCAGCCTTCATGTCCACATGCACAGAAACAGGATATTGCACAGGTAGCAAATTAAATAAATCATGTGAAAGCAAGCAGTTCAATTTGGGTTGCCACAATTTATCCAAAATCACTAAACAGCCTTCCATTTGATCTTCCCTGTAACATACTGAATCAGGACTTGTTCACCACTGGTAACAGAAATAAATAAAGATCAGCAATGCTGGTTTTCACAATCATTCCAGAGTACTCAGAAATACAAATGCATGCAGAACTAGGAGTACTTTTGTGACAGCAATAAAATATTCTTTACAAAAATGGAAGGTAGATCTTCCTCACCCTGCACTTTATAACATGCTACCTGTTGTTCTCAGCCTCCTGCAAAACAGGATTTTTACTAATAATTGTGGCAGCTGCAGCCTGATGCTGCGAGGCTGAAAGACAATTAAAGGTCACTGCCTATTAGATTACATTAACCTCATGACAGAGCATACTTGGAAGCTAAGGCAGAAGGCCTCAAGCTCTGAGTCACTGCAGAGTCTCAACAGATCTGGACGTTTCACTCAACACCTGCATCACTTGGGCTTTCTGAGCCGGCCGCTGCACTCAGGCCCATCGGTATGCCACCGGCCTGGGAGGCTCCGCCAGACTGCAGCCTTCCTCTCTACCAAATACACCTTCTGCAGCTGTATCCCCTTCAGCAGGCAAAGAACTTCTGCAGCACCTTCCATGGCAAAACCCACAACTCTTGCTGGTCATTAAGCTACTTTATTTCCAATATCTATTCAAGGCATATGCATATTTATATGCAAGCTTTCTATACGTACATCTGCAGCGATGCTATCACCTGGTTCAAGTGCTAACAATGCATTTTTTAAACAAGTCTTAACGTGTACATTTATTTTTTTTTCTATGATAATGCCTTTGCGTTTTAAATGCATACATCATATCTAGCATGTTGTGGTCAGACTTCTGGGCTATAATTTAAATAAAATGTGATGTATAGTTATGCAACTGAAAAAACTTAATTTAACTTCCCACGGGTGACGATTCTAACAGCACAGCTGGAGCATCCCCCACACAGCCAGACATCCAGCCAAAGACAGTGTTAGTGGTTCTTTATCCCTTGCAAGCCACTATTAAAAGGCCCTCCACCTTATAGCCAAAGATCCCACTTCAGAAGCATTCCTCAAATTTTGTGCTGCTAGTCATGAATTAACCAAGTCTGAAGATGCTAAGAAGATAAATCCCAAAATATTCAACTCTGCCTAAACAGATGCACGCTAAATAATCTGTGGCTTGACCAACATAACTTTGCAGAGGTATTTATATCTTCCTCTATTAGGACTTCAAAGAGAAGAAAAAAACTGTGATAGTCACGTACACCGAGTTGCATTTCAGTCTTAAAGGGGGTTTTCAAAACCTTTAAAATTGCTTTTTCAAACATAAAAGATGCAAGACAACACTGACATGAATAAAATTAAATACACTTAGAAATAAGATTTTAGCCTGGTTATGTTTTGCAGAACCCCGAAATCTGTACGTGATTTGAAAATGTCTTTCTACATCTGCTTTGAAAGATACATGTATTACACAAAGCCCAATATGTGATTTTAAGTGCAGAAATACAAAATTGTAAAAAAATTATCACTCCTTTCTTTCTTTCATTCCTTATACTTCTCTAAAGCCTGTAGTCACTGTTCTTTACATCTTTCAGCTGTACTGTCCTCTGTACTTTCCACCACCATACAGAGATGATGACTATTGATGCATAGTGCCACTCTCCTACCACTACATCCACTTTCACTAAAGCAGCATTTCACTGATACTGTTTTGACATACTGACAATCTGAAAGATCCTCAGTATTTAGGAATGTTATGTGTTTCTTCTTTTGACAAATACTCCTATGATATTGTTCAAAAATCTTCCATCTGAAATAAAACTGCAGGGAGAAAACAAACTCAAGAACACCACAGCCAAAAGCAGTGAGAGCTTGCAGGCATTTCTGAGGGTGGGAAGAGAACAATCTCAAATGAAAAAATGAAGTTTCTCATTGCAAGTGTCTTGAACAACACATCTCCATTTTGTCAAGCAAGATTCAATAATACAGTGTAAAGCTACTTCACTGGCACGGGGGAAGGTGTTTATTTTTTCCCCTCCTTTCATAATTTCAAGGGCCAACTTCATTTGTTTGTTACTGTAGCTTTTACAGTTCGTTACAGTCATTGCTTCCTTTAGCTTGGTGTTTGGGGATTTTCTTTTTTGTAGTTTCACTTTTTTTTATTCAAATGAAGTGAGCATTGTTTTTCAAGTTGATACATGAGGTCATGGCAATTGTTGCCAGTAGAAGTAATATATACCACCCTTGAAAACAGACTTATTTTTGCCACATATATCCAAAGTCAGTCCCTATGATATAAATTTATTTAGCTTTGTGTATCCCATCAAGGTATACACTTATCGGAATAGAATGTGCAATTTCTAAAAACTTGAAAAAAATAATTTAAGGACAGTCTTTTTCACACCAGATTGTACGCCATCCTGATGAAGATTATAGGAAGGGTCTGACAAAAGGGCAAATACTTTATTCAAGATAAGGACTGATGTACTTTCCTCTATGCATCTGATACTAGCCAGTGCCAGGTATAGAGAAGCACAGAATACATCTGTATTGGGTTTGCGTGGTGAGGTTTCAGCAGTGAAAAGAGTGCTACAGGGGTGGCTTCTGTGAGAAGCTGCTAGAAGCCTCTCCTGTGTCTGATGAATTCAACACCAGCCACCGATTGGTAATAAATTAAATTAACTTTTCCTAAATTGAGTCTCTTTTGCCTGGGACAGTAATTGCTGAATGATCTCCCTGTCCTTATTGTGACCCATGAGCCTTTTGTTCTATTTTCTCTCCTCCATCCAGCTGAGGAGGGGAGCAACAGAGCGGCTTTGGTGGGCACCTGGCCTCCGGCTGGGGTCAACTCACCACAACACCCATCATGACAGCCCCTGCACACTGGTCACCAGCGTTCCTTCACCAAGGAGTCTGCAAATACAGGGTAGACTGAAATCTCACAGCTTGCAGTGGGAGATGCTGAATCACGCCCTTAACAGCTGTTACTGAGCTATCACCACCTCTTAATTAGTGGTTTCTTTTAGATTTCCTTGATAACTGTATGGCGCTGATAAAAAAAACCATGCAAATGCAAAACATAAACCATATACAAAAATTTTAAACGTTAAGTATAAACTACAGTTTGGCCAGATAGAACAAATAGCCATCTAGATGCAGTGTCTCAACTGAAAAGCACGAATCTCGGCCTGAGGGAAGAATAATTTTGCACTTGGGAGACTTCCAAAAAATTTGGAATTTCTGGTCATGGATGACTTTAAAAACAGGCACCTCCCAGCAGGATTTAGGCTAGTAAGGAAACAGACTTTGTCTTCAAAATTTGATACATCCAAGTATTTCTCTGGAAAATTGCCTAATACAGCCCACTTCTGTAGAAAGCCCATGCTGCACAAAGCCAAGAAGATGATTTAACTTGAGCCATAAATCCCCCACTTTTCTTACAGCCAGCCACAGTCCGCCCTCACCCACTGCTGGCCTCCCTTTTCTTCTCTCCAATACATCCCCCAACAACAATGGGTGATATAAAAACAAAACTGCATGCTGTCAAGGACTGATTCATAAAAAAACCAAACCAAAAAGTTTATCGGTATTTCAGACACAGATGTGCACACATCTGTAGTTGGTCATACAGCAAAGATACAGCACATGCAAGAAATCCTCCAGGCTTAGTGGTCTGCTGTAGAAAAAACTTTCACTTTCATTTGTGTTTTCATTTCTTTATGTTTACTTAAAGAAAATGAGTGAGCCATTGTATTCATTAATATCTTTTCCAAACTATAACACTAGAGATCATAAACCCCGAGTTTAACCAGTGTTGATTTAAAAGTCTTTGGTAGTTACTCCTTGTAAAAGGTATTATTAGAAGCAAATTACTGTCCAATCGTTATTTTGAGTGGGGCGGTTAGAGCTTTTGCATGTTTTATGACCTGTTCTCCTTCCCATTAAAAGAACAGAAAGGAAGGAGAGACGAGAGCTGTGTCCTCTGTTTTTCAGGGGACAGGTGGATTCTGTCACCCCAGATGATAACAGAATATTAGAAAAACTGAAAGTGTGGTCATTATGGACAGCCTGGTAGATCAGCAAAAAAATCTTGTCAAAATGTTTAACTTTGAAATTTTATTTCTGAAGTTATGATTATACTGCCTGATGATAGCCTACTAAACATGATTCAAATTGAAAAAGCAAATTAAAGTAGCATAAGGGGACTCTAACCATGGGATTACGAAGAGCTGTTAATCACTCAGAATCAAGTGCTCTGGAAAGTTCACATGAACTTTTATACAGCAAGATCTTCTTCAGCTAATACACGCTGCCTAGCCTTAAGTGTTTTATATTGCTCACTCAAAAGGGGGAAGGCAAATGGGAATTGAAAAAACTGCTAGTTCTTCACCTAATAAATTAACAAAATACCAAACTGTGCAAGGGAACAGCTTTTACACTTCTGAATTACAACCAGAAACAAATCAGTACAGTGGTACAATTGTATATTTCCAATTCAGTAAATGTATGTTGCACATTTTTAAATTTATTTTTAAAATTACTTTTTCAGTATTTTAACTAATTTCCATGGAAATGCAGTTTACCACAGACCATACACAGAATATCATTTTAGTCACCATTCCAAGAGTAATAAAATGTGTAAAGTTAAGAAACCAAATTAAACATATGCAATGCTATATAAATTATTACTTAAACAAGTAAGTATAGCTGTCAAAGTACTTTGGTAGTAAATTTAGCTTAGAAAAACAAATATCCACATACAGTTCATTAGTTTTTGGTGAGAATAAGTCTTCCCACATCTTCATAAAGAGCAAATATACAAAAATATTAAAGCCAACTAAAAAAAAAAAATTCTTCCAGATTTAGGGGCACTTTTGTAGTTTTCTGGTATCCCCTTATTTTACATGACCACAGAGATATGTAGTGTGTTTCCTCCTTATGGGTAGAGAACACAGTCTGTTTTGTTTATATTTTCACATTTGCATTTCATTACAATGTGCTAGATTTATTCAGAAGTTTACTAGCTATGAAAGCCATCTACAGGCATAGAAAATTTGCAAATCTAAACTACCCTCATGACAAATCAAAATCCACCAAACTTTTCAGTTCTTAACTATGCAGCCCGTCTCCCTCCATACAGTGGAGAATCCAGTTTTCTTCAGAGTCCCCAAGCCTGAGCTAAATGATGAATGCTTTTCCACTTCTCCTGAGTCAAATGTTTTCTCTCAAAAGCTACTGGAAAGTATTACAGGTAAAACTGTAAACTGTCTTATCTTAGGGTACCTTTTAACCTGTCAACCACTTGTTAATATCATTTTGTCCAGTGATGACAAAAATAAAATCAGCAGGTAGGGAGTGGTGCATTATTAAACATTAAAACAGTTTCAACCTTTAGAAGCAAAGAGTTGCTGCCCAATAAAAGTCAGCGTTAGTGTCACACATAAAGGGACAGAGCACTTTCATAGTCCTCCTTAGCCTTCTTAGCAGCAACACCAAATTCTATTGATGGCTCTCAACCAGAAACACACACAGGTTTTCCACTGTCAACACAGTGAGCACTGCTGTCTCTAAACTGCTGTTGCTGACAGCATCTACCTTTCAGCTAATGTAAGAGCCCCCAAGAGTTAAAATTATTTCATTTTGTAGCACTTGACAGCTTGTTAACAGTTCCAAACACTTGCTACACTACAGAAGGACAATTTTCTAGTATCAATATTTTCATTAATCATTATTCTACTTGAAGTCGAATAATGATTTAAATTTCTTTGATTTTTCTGAGAGCACGACTCCTGTTTAAAATAAGCTAATGCATGCAGTACATTCAAACACACCTGTGGACAGCTGTTGAATTGTTCAGATATTTAAGTACTGGAAGTAAAAAAATCCTGGGGATAAACATACATGGACAAAACTCCAGAGAAAAAAGGATAAGGAAAATTTTTTGTACATTTTAAGGTAAGGCATCATATGAAATCTGGTCTTAGATCAAGAACTTTTCCTTTTCTTTAGTAACTTGCCATCCTCCAAAAATACAGCAGCAAAGCTCAGATCTCCAGGAAATATGGAAGCACAGAAGGCACCTGGACAGAAGGGAGGGCCAGTGAAAGTTACAGCAAAACATGCTGTGCATTGAAAGCTTTTTAAAATCATTTTCTACTGTATTGCTCTGGTGCTCACTCTTGCACCTGCAAATCACCAGCCCGCAAGTTTTACTCCCTACCAGATAAGACCTTGCCTGATTTTCTGCCAGAATCTTAATGTTCTTTCAACATAACTTCAGTTGACGGGAGAAACTGTTTCTCTTCTTAAAAGTTCTTGCTATGGTTTTGTAACTTACAAGCATGTGTTCTCCACAGTAGAAATTTTCTTTCATAAGTATGTGGTACATGCATAAAGTCAGTACATTTAAAAAACTCATTAAACAAATATTGCAAATGTTACATTTGCATAAAAATATTTCTGTTTATTAATCACTCTTAATAATTATCCTTGGTCAGGTTTGACCTTTTTTAATCCCTCATACATTCTTTGATAACATGTGCAACAACAAAAAAAAAACCTGCAACAGATTACATGCTTGGACCAACACATGAGGATAAAGCAAGATTAAAAGACATTACTACAGGAGTACACCGATTGTGAACTTTACACAGGTAGCTTTAAAAAAAAAATTATACTGTTAACATTTTATTCAGTCTTTAATCCTTATTTCTCCTTGAAAAATACCTGTTTTAATAATCATAATATTTTTCTGCCTAGTGAAAGAAGCTTTTTCAAACCTAAAGGAACAATGCAATTTTCATTTCTTCTTCAAATACATACTGGTACAAGAACTTGCCTTATGAATTAAAATGGGGATATGGCCTTTTCCCAAAAGCAAATGGGAGTATAAGGCATTTAAACTAGGAGTCAGTGAAGAAGCAAAGGAGTCGCTAGAGGCCAAAAAACATACCTCATTCACTATTACACATGCCAGGATTGGAGATTGAGTCCCACATCCTCATCACCATACTACTAAAGGAGTCTACCAGCAACTGCAACCTTCTCTTCCCCTCTCATGCAATTAGTTGCATGCAAAACCTTTGCTGTTGCACAACTGGAAAGCAATAGGCCCTGAAGCTATGCAGCAGTTGCTCTTCATAAATAAATTTCTAGGGCCACCCTAGAAATGTGACAAATTTCTGCCTTCTGATGTATCTGAAGTATTACCTTATTCTTCACCTGGTGGACAAACAAACAACTTAGAGTTTACATAAGCAAAGGCAGGAAAGTTACCGGATCTTTCAAAAAAAGACAAGGCTGATGGAAACACATGTTCAAACATATACTGAAAGACAGAGATGGTATCTTAGAGACACTCTTAAAGTAAGGGGCAAGTTTTCATGGCTTCTCCAAGCACAAAACTGATTTATATCAAAGGAATGACTGAGTTCATAACCTCCAAATGAAAAGTGCGTGCTTCTGCTCAGTGAGAGTGCAACGAAAACATTTTCAGTGGTAAGAATTTGGACTATCTGTATCACTTTCTGGAAGCAAAAATGCAGAATCTTACTTTGTGAAATCCTCCTTGTAATACCAGTAAGAATGCAATTTGTTCCTGTTGCTAAAATGCATGGCAACCAATCTGATTGACTCTGGAACAAGGCACACAGCAGTTACTACTTTTCTCTGCATATAAGCACAAGGAATCGAAAGTCTGAATAGCAGGAGAAAAAATTCATGATCTTCTCTTAGAAGTTACTTGTGGCTATGCTAATTACCTATTTCAAACACTTAAGTTCATAGTCTCTGCCAAGGTAGGAAGCAGTAACTATTAAAAAGATCTGAATTTTCATGTCCAAGACATACTGTGTCCCTAATGCAAGGGCAACAGTCTGTGGCCTTGATACCCCAGGACCAAGGACTGCACAACCTTTTCACACCACTTCAAGCCCAACATCAGCCTGACACGTTTGACATTTACAAATGACAACTTGCCCTAAAAGATGCATTTCAGCTATGGCTGATTTACAATGCTGTATTAATGAAACTGTGCCTGTACATTTGGTCCACCTTTTCATAATTTCACAAACATTTGATTTCTACTGACACAAATTCTAAAAATTACTTTATTCTGTAATCATACTAAATCAGCAGTCCAGTTGTTTCAAACAGATCATCTGTCTAATCAAGTATTATCTGCTTAAGATGAAAGTATCTATGACAAACTAAAAATTATTTACCTCTGAGGTAAAGTTATGCTGCTTCTTCATTCCTCCCTTCCATAGATTTCATCCATGATGCTCAGATGTATAATTTATTTTAGTCTTAATCAAAAAAACAAAATTAATTTGTGTCAATAACTTACAATCTTACTAGTTGCTAACAAACATCCCTTTTCTCCCCTTCTCCACTTTTTTTGCAGGAACACCTACCTTGGCTACTCTCCATTGAACAAGTTAGTACAAGTATTCATAACTAAATCCACAAGAAACACTTTGGAATTCATCTGAGAGAAGTAGCTTAAATTCATAGACAGGAGCTTGTGCACAAAGAGCAGCTAGGATTGTGCACATTATTTATTTTTGTATTCACAAGTATACTCACATTAAGATTTCACTTCATTTTCCTTCGAAGGAAGTACTAAATGACATGTTTTAGCACAGAATATAGTTCTGTACAAAGACTTTCTCAGACAAGACAGTAAAGAGCCAGCAGACAATGTTGAGCTGCCAATATTCAGCTTACAAAGTAAAATTAAATACCTTTCACAAAATTTACTATGTCAGTGGTCCAAGTGAGAGAAAAACAAAAATCAATGTACATAGTATTTGTACTGAAGAACTAAGCTTGCAATTTTAGGTGGGCAAAACTGAGAGAAAATACCAACAAAGGAATACACAGAGGTTCCATGAAGTTTCTTTAATAAAATTTATGAGGACTGAAGAATGAGGATCACTTCCTTCACTATATTTTCCTCCTATGTTCAAGACAGTAGTAAAGAATTCCTTTAAAGGCTAACTAACATATGGAAACTGCTTCTATAACAACTATAGATTCAATTTCCAACTTTGTAAAAGTGAATTCAAGATAACTTCACTTTAAGGTGAATTCACTTTGAGCACCAAGTACTGGTTCTTCCTTTTTCAAAGACAGAGCTATTCAGTGAAATTACATCATGTGTTAATGTGAGATTTAAAATGCCTCAAAAAAAAAAAAGGGTGTGACAAATTATTAATGCATTCCAAGAACATATGCCAACATGATGGTAGTACATCAGTATGAAAACAAAAAATATTATTGTTAAGATAAATACCAGTTCTCATTGCAGCCTTCCGCTATAGCTATTAGAGGAGCAATGAAAAATTCCCTTTTTGTAACTGTTCAAACTCTGTTGGTTTTGTATCCCTGTAGATCTACCACCCTTCCTTTTAGCAACTATCAAAATTGTCTTTCAACAGAGAATATTCTTGCACTGGAAAGATTAGGATAAGCAAAGTGAGGTCTTGCCCTGACTTTTTCACAGGTTTCCTGCATGACTCCAGGTGAAGTCATGAACATACCTGTTCCACAGGAACCCTCTCTGTAAATAAAATAGCCACATGTTGCACACCAGGGTAGGGCAGGTCTACATTCATTTCTGCTAAGTACACTGAAACTTTCTGAAAGTCATTAGACAATCATGAAACATTGCTGCTTAAACATAAAACTTCCCAACATAAGCAGCTAACTATTTTGTAATAGTATTTGATAAACTCTGCTATCTGTGTAGGTAAAAGAATGCTACAGCAACTGGTACAATGAGTCCATTATAGCAGTACCTACCAACACAAATAAACCAAGTAGAAGTATTTTCCACTCCTTGCTCTCCTCCTCAGACTCTTTTTCAGCTTCTGATTTGTAGAAGCTGAAAACACACATGGATGTTAATGTGCTTTACAGTGGCCACATCTAGCAAAGATTCAACCCTTACGCCTGCTACATGCTTCAGTTTTTGTGACTCATCTCCAGCTTTCCAGAGGAAAGTAAGTCCTACTGGGCAATATTCAGCTAGCAATATCTTTTACATGCTCACAATAGAAACTGTGAAAGATTTAGCCTAAAGAAATTCACCAAGCTTAAAGCAGTGACTAAGCCCACACAAACACAGATGTATAGTATAACGGGAAATTAGGGCAGAGCAGCAGCACTATATTCTCCTTTACAGGTAAAATACCCATGTAAGCCTGTTAGCACTAATTTCAAAACATTAGTTTATATACAATCACAGGACCGTAAGAACTGCATGGTTCAGAACATCCAGCCTTCCGCAACTACAAGCAAATACGTAAGTTATATGTGTGTAAGACCTACAATATCCTACCTATCCTATGTGCCCTGTAATATTAATTTAATGCATACAGGTTAAAAAGGCCAAGAATATATTAAAAAAAAAAAAAGTTAAAACACAGCACAAGCAGCTAGCCAGGAAGCTCAAGTGCATTATCAACATCCCTACCCCAAAAGAGAAATTGTTAAGCATTCAGAATGCACTGTGAGTACATATACATGCTATCAGAGAAGGTAAAACGCCACAAGTGCCATGACTGGCAATATGGTGTGAGACAGAATTTCCTCCTAATGATAAATCTCACAATTAGTGAACACTCGGGCAAAAAATACACCCATCAGCAACACCAGAAGTTTTTCAGTATCACTGGTAACGTAATCACAACCTTGACAAAGTCCTATCTTTCGCTGTAGTCTATAGAGAGTACTTCAGAATGAGACACAAGCCACCAAGAGTCCATTGCTGCAATGGGTGAGAGTCCCTTCCTGACCTGGTAGGTGACCAGTGGAAACCCTAAAGCCTAAAATTAAAGGGAACCCAAATCCAATACAACCCAATAAGTGACATTTTTTCCAGTTTCCTCAAAAGTAACACAGCTTTGAGGTATTTTTGAACTATTACCCTCATCTCAGCAGAATATAAGGCTACATTAGCACAACTTCAGGTTTACCTATTCTATTTCCTTGCTACATCCTTCAATTTCTCTAGATATACAATTAAGCACAATGTATCATCCCAACAGGGGACTGAAGTGTTGCCTCTGTGCCAGCTATAGTACAGTCCTCTCCTATTCTCCATTGATGGAGTGATTCTTCATAGCAAGAAGTTTCTTAGGCAGCTTCTTTCATCATGTCCCCTCTAGGTTGAAACAGGCTCCACATCAATTTAACTTCTGCTTGCCTATGGGGAGGACACCACATCCATGACGTAAGGAAGACTTACAGCAAGTGGGTAGAGTCTCAGTGCCAACTATGAAGAATCCAAACCTCCTCTTCTTTTACAAGAGTGAAAGTCCGAGCAATTCCATTAGGCAAGATATGGCAAGCTCACATGAGTCTGGTGTTGGATCTGAAAAACAAAAAAAATCAAATGAGAAATAA
This sequence comes from Cariama cristata, assembly GCF_000690535.1. Classification (NCBI taxonomy): domain Eukaryota; kingdom Metazoa; phylum Chordata; class Aves; order Cariamiformes; family Cariamidae; genus Cariama; species Cariama cristata. The sequence goes on from NW_009613410.1 coordinate 83,982, forward strand.
AACTTCCTGTTGCATTGTCCTTTCATACCTGGGAAGCACAAGGGAAGTAAGGAATACAATATATGAATATCTGGAAAATTTTCTACCTTGGTTTTTTTGTGTGTTCCCTCCCC
>NW_009613410.1:84123-102941 GCF_000690535.1 Cariama cristata
TATAGCATCTAAGACATGTATTAGAAGTTCAAGTTAGCAACATTCTCCTATATGACTAAGCGGCTAAGTTTTAGTCTACTAACACACTAACAGAGCAATGCATCTTTCTTGCCCGAAGGATCCACAATTCTGTACGTGTGTAACTCTGAGACCACTCAAACATCTTGTCAGCACAAAAAGCAAAAGCAGAATCCTGCATAGAAAAAGATGCTGAGCGTACTACTCTGACAAACTCGTATCACTATTCAACTGTTGCTTTGAAGCAACCAATATGCAGTTTTGACACTTACTCAAAAGCACTTTTTCTGAAGACAATCCAATTTTACAGTTTTAGCAGCCTGCAGGACTCCTCTGTACAATATGAACACGACTAAACAGAAATCATGTATGGCAAAGTTTAATGTGTTCACTTTGAACAAAAAAGGATCAAGAGTTTAGCCTCTATATTCACAGACTGTATGGTTCATCATTCCAGTTATTAGATTTGAATTTCTCTTGCAACAGTCAGTTCCCATATGAGCTCAATGATAATCTTTCCCAAAGTGTCTGGGTACCACATATCATTTACTGTTTATAAAAAATAGTACGTCATTAAGCTTCCTCTGGTGCTCTGAGGCTTTCCTGATCTTTCTTCAAGATCAATATGAGAAACAGAGAATTACTCAAATTATTTGTACCCTAGACTCAAACTGTTATCCACTGTTATAAATTAACTTTTTTCTTAGTTATTATTTCTGAATGTTGCCAATAGACCACACAGCTTCATTTCAGTAAAAGAACTAAATTCTTCTGCATTTCTTGAATTATTGACATTACTGCCCTTATTTAGCATTATTCTTAAAGCACTAGCATATTTTCCAAGGAAAAGAAATCCTTTTCCTTGTTTTCAACTCACAGAGTTTTGAGCAATACATTTGCCTTCTCTTATCAGTTGTCTACACTGAGTAACTCCTAATTTCATGTTTACACTCAATTTCTTGCTGCTTCTATTTGCTACATTCCTGAAAATGCCACCACTCCCAGTGGTTTGAAGTCTAAACATCTGTGATTTAATTTTAGGGTTAGTTTTTTTAACATATGAACTTATGTATTTTTAATAATCCAAATATTAAGGGTGGAAGTTTTTAAGACTAGAGTGAGAGAGAACACTTGACATATTAACTTTGATATTTTAGATTAATCTAAGGTTCTTTTATTTGTGCGGCCTTTTAAGATTAGAGACCTACAATAGCTATTAATATAAGAGCCTATTGACATTTTTAGCCTGTAGGAGCATGCAGTGAGCAGACACAGCTGAAATAATAACATATTTGAGCGATGAACCAGCCTTACGATTTTATTACTCTGGCTTTCCCAAATCTATGGCTGGCGTTTTTCCCAATAACTCAAAAATTAAGCTGTTCTACGTTTAAAACTTCCAACTAATTATGTACTAAAAACTTCTCATGACTAAAGCAACAAAATCACCTTATGATAAGCCTTTGAAAAAATAAATAAAAATACCTAGCTCTGAAAAACACCGCCTTTAATTCAGTGTTATTTGCACGAACAACGTAAGAGAAATAGAACAAAAATAATCTGATATAGGTTGGAGACAATTATGTTAGGTATGAGGATGATATTATTACACATGCCATTGAAATAGCAGGGATCCCAGGGAGACCCCAAAGGAAAATGACAGATACAAGGAAACACAGCCTAAGCATTCTCCCTCCCTAGGCACATTAGGCCATCAGCAATTCTGTACTAACTTCCAAAACACATGATGGCCTAAAAAAGAAATAAATAAATAAAAAAATCACTATCCCCCCAAAAAATCAAGAACAATAATTGAGCTTTTCAACACAGCCCACAAGGTCAGACCTTATGCAGCAACTCTACAGGTTGAGAGACAGGAAAGGGGTGTTACCATTTCCACCATTTCAATATTAAAGCCTTTATTTAAGGTAAGAGTTATCCCCAAAAAATCTAGAATTTTCCACTTTATTATGCAGTCCCTGTGTAAGAGTTTGATGTGGTCCTCACACCTGCAGAATTCATGAACTCCATGCCACCCAGGACAAACCAAATGCAGGGGCCTTAACTTTGAATGATGTTTCTAAAGGTATCCGAGAATTCCATCAGGGTGCTGAGGCTTGTATCAACCACTTAGTCACCCCATAAAGCTAACAGATGCCTTTATTGTTCCACAACCTTTCCACATTTTTGCACACAGCAAGTTCTCCTCTTCCCAAAATGAAATTTTCCCCACGACTTGCTAGTCCAAAAAAGGTCCCATGTTCCCCACTGCTCCCCAAACCACTCTGCTGCAGTGATCTTGTCTGATCAGAGCACATAAGGATGCACCTATATGATATTTTGTTTCTGAATATTTTTTAATACAGTTGCACACTTCCTAAAATCATCTGGGAAATCCAGACCAGCTTAACTTTACTGTTGATTGATTTATAACTTTTTTTTGTGCCTGGGAAATAAAAAAAAAAAGTAATCCACACTTGTACAGACATACTCACTGGCATTAGAAAAATTCTAGAGCCTGATACACTGGAATAGAAGGATAAGTTGAATAATAAACGTCTCACAGTGGGTGACTACAGCTCATGTGAGCATCATAGAGGGATGCTCATCTAATGCAGAGAAAATTAATTACTTGGTACCCAAGGGGAAAAAAAAAAAACCAAACATGCAATAATTGACCTTTTAACAACTCTACAACAATTCACTAAGCTATTTTGTACTGTATTAGTCCCAAAGAAGTTTCTTTGTACATTTCTAAGCATTTCTGGAAGAGCCTACCAGGAACGTAACAAAGACCTAATCTGGCAATAGAGTGTAATTTGGTGTAAGGGTGCAGCAAGCAGAACTGGGCCCTTGGGGAGGAACTAGCCAATTCTCTCCCTTCTCAAAGTTACCCATTTATTTCTGCTGCAACTCCTACTAAAACCAGTAGCAACACGACTACAGAGTGGAATAAGAGCGGAAAATGAATTCAGTTAACAACTAACCAGGAAAAGAGCCAGATTTTATCCATGCTGTTTGCTGAACCAGTTCACTGCATGAACGTGCTGCCAGCATGTAAGAGATGAAAAGAGCAAATCAGGCAGCTGCAGCAGGAGGGTAGAGCGGAACTACCCCTTTTGGAAGCAACACAGGACTATGTTGGTTTACATTGAAAATGGAGCTAGGAACAAAGTGACAGGGAACAGCGAGAAAGCAACTTGTCATGACTGTTGCACGTTGTTTTGGACTTCTAAAATGCAGACTTTAATGAATGTGAGCAAAAGCTAGCAGTAATGCCAAGTCTGACTGAAACCAAACATTAAAATCTTCTAGTTTGCATGATGGATAAGCTAGTTACAATTGTCATTATATAGTGCCAGCTTTATTGCTCTGAGCTAAATATAGCTTTCAGAATTTAATAGCTCCCCTTCAGCTTTTCTGTCTTTCAAGGAGGGAAAAAAAAATAATCTTCCTGTTAGAAAAAGCACGCAGGCATACACAGTTGCACGTTACCACAGAGAAGCAGGAAGCAAACCATTAAGATGATTACGTTAGAGTCTCATTCAGAACTCCTATTTTCAAGAGACCAATTGCTTTCCTATCCCACCACTCTGGTTCCAGTTACAGCAGGTGACAGCAGCACACGTACCTGCGCCTTTTCAAACTAAGCCATTTCATTGCTTTATTAGCAGACTGCCCTGAATCTTGCTCGCCCCATGTTTCCAGTCAAGATGATGCCTTACCAGCCAGCTGCCCTGGAACCCACATGCTCCTGCTTCTTCCTGTACCACCTACCAAGGCACCACAGGGTGAGGAGGAGGAGGAGGGAGTCTCCTGCACACACATGGAGCCTGACCCGTCCCTGCAGCTGTTACGTTGGCATGAATACACGAGGGGGTCCAAAATCTGCTAAAGCAGCAGAGACTGCAGCACCCCGACAAAGACATGAAACAAGTTCTCTCTTCTGCCTTCTTATGCCCAATAAGGACTTCAGAAAATTTAAGGAAGAGTTCTACGTAGCAAGCTTCAGTTTCCCTCAGGCAGAAAATTTGGCTGACAGCTAGAAATATGTTCTACAGTTTCAGCATTTGTGTTCACCTTCACTTTAGAGGTCATTATATAATTGAAGTGCCTGCAATTTTTCTACAATTCATGGAGTTTAATTAAAAAAAAAGTCACTTCTACAATGACAAGTCTTTCTACTTTCCCTCAGGCCATAACTGCAAATTCCCTTCCCTCCCTCCCAATCCATCACCTGGCTTGTGCCCTCTACCTATTTTCTCTCTGATTTCATCCGTCCTCTTCTCTCTTCTTTACTGAGCTGAACTCTTAATTTTTAAGAGTTCTGGTCTTCTTCATCTCTGTCTTTGGTGAGTGTGGAAAAGAAAAATATGCTATTTATGGAAAAGGAAGTATTTATCAGACCATATGAATGAATTACTGAATGCCACATTACAGCTGAAGAGATGGGCCAGCTAAGACCCCAAGTTTCCCTGTGTTAGAGCTGTGCATACATGGTAGGAGTGCCAGCTGGAGGTCTGCCAGGAAGTACCTACTACACTGAATAAGACTAAAGGTAGTATGCCGCAACTTTTTATGACCTTGGACCTATTATTTCTGAGGTGCAGACCAGGCTGGATAAAACAGGTTAAAAGGAACTATGTCTGTTTGTTGCTTGAGAGAGATTTTAAAGCGAGCCTCCCGATGTGCACTTTTCTGCATTGGAACATCCGTGCTCTACCGCTAGCTGAGCTGCTGCAGAACAGAAAGGCTCCCTGCTGTCACTGCAGGTGCAGACAGACTTCATTTACCCACTTCTGATAAAGCACAAAATCCTGACACTCATTGCCATTAAGATTTTTCCTTAACAGACCAAAATGGGGATAAGTAGCATCAAAAAGACAGATGAATACTGGAGGCACTTGTATACTACATCTGTCACTCTTACAGAAGGCATTTTTATTTTAAAACTCTGCCAATCGTAACAGTCTATTTAGTACAGATGAATTTTTTTAAAAAAAAAAAAACACAAACAAAACAAATATGCACGACATCATGCATCTACTATGGATAAATATACTCCTAAAGCTATGTGTTAACTGTCACGAATCAGAGGTGAGTGACCGCGAACTCTGCGGGGCTCTTGCTACTTGAGCTGTTGCGCTCTCAGGCAGGGGCAGCCAGGGACGGGCAGGGCAGGCTGCCAGGTGTGGCTGTACAAGTCTCCAGCACCAAACAACCTCTCACCCTCTCCCCGCATTTCAAACCATCATGTAAAGGTGCAGTGAGTAGAGACATACCACATGCTGCCTTTTCAGAAATTTGTAGAAAAACTCACACAAGCAGAAGGATGGAAGAACAGTGGAGATCAGCCAAAGCATTAGTCTGGGAAAGTAAGCATGTGGCTACAGTAACATGACATGACTGCCCGCTAAATCTGGATCTGTGGATTAGCAGGAGAGAAAAAGATACGAGAAAAAGGTGATTTGTTTTCTTGTCACCAGTAATACAGGAGAGATTTAACTCTCCTCTCCAAAATTAGAACACCCATGTAAGTATAACCCCTTCTTCCTTTCCCCTTAGTGTATACACAGAAATCCCCCCCAAAAAAGCATCATCAGCCTCAGGTGAGGACAGTTGAGGCCTAAAGTCACTAAACTTTCATGAAAGCATTAATTAAAATGCAAGTATTTTAAAGCAACAAGATCCAGAGTAAATATATACCATCCTCCAGGATCCACCAGAATAAATACACACCATCCTGCAGAAGCTGCAACCTATTCACAGCAAATTTATTCACAGAATTTTTCCCGCAGAAAAAAAAAAAATAGATGCAGCCAATTATGACATCTACAAATTTCAGAATCTATTTACTTACCAGATGCTTTTCTCTACATCTGGTGACCTGCGAAATTGCCTCAGCTGTAGCAATAGCTGCTGAAAAACTCTGGCAACAGCTACTACTATATCTGTGACTTCACAGGGAAAGAAATATTTTCAGTTAAACATATATATTCACCTAAATGCAACTTGAGATTTTTTTTAATGTTTATTTATATAAAAATACATAAATAAAGTCACATTTAAGTGAATGCTTTCACAGCCTCATCATGTATGTCAGCCCTTCCCCTTCCTCCTTGCACTTTATCTATTCCGCTGCTGATCTGAGGCTATATTCTTTCTGTGTGTTCAAGGTTACCTAAGGTACAGTTAGAGAACAGAACGGGGTGGGGCAGCAGGAAATCTGAAGATTTTTTTATATGGCTGGTCTTCAAACAATGGATTCAGCTATATCTCAAGGGATTTGATAAGGAGGTATTAAAATAATGAGGAGAGAGAAAAATGGGTGAAACACTAGGGCATTCAGAATCACTCAGCAGGACTCTCCTGCTGATGGAGCCTCATTTGTGAGACAAGGACCCTGACCCTCTAGGACAAGGTGACACACCCAAGAAGTGATTTACAGGAGAAAGTGAGAAGTGAACGTTGTTGGGCACCCACACAATCTCCACATCTAACCTCGCTGTGCTAGCAAAGAAAAATGAGGATGTGGCCAAAAGGACTCTTATCTCTGATCATTTGATAGAGGACTGAAAGTCCTAACGCAGATGAGAACAGGGGTCAGGCAGACAAGTAGTCTGCCCTGGTAAACAGGCATGACTAGATAAAACATTCTGAAGTATTTGTATACTTAAAAAACCAAACACACACACACATCCAGGCCTGTACCATAAAACTGATGAATTTGAATTCAACAGAAGACTAGGTATCACAGGGACAACAGAGTCTTAGTAGCTAAAACACATACTGAAATGTGCACTCTATACAGAAGAGCAAGTAGAGGTAGGGGCAGTACATATCTACACGACTTAAAACTGCAATAGATTTAAAAAACACAAAACAAAACACAAACCACAAACACACCACTGCAAAAGAATGAACAGAATCCAATTGGGTCCAAAAAAAGCACTTTAAAAACAGGACAGTCCTGCTCAGAGTGCTGAGAGTCTGCATTAGATTCCAAGAAACCAGCCTTGGTACAGATTTTATTTTATTAGAATGAAAAATATCACAGGCACTACAGGAGATTACTTTTTCTGACTCAAGTGAGTAATAAGCAAAAGGAACTAGGTAAGTGAGGAACTCGGACTATAAATTGATAATGCTGAGCTGCTGCTTCATTAAATGTACAGAAACAAATCTAGAAATGCCCCATGTGATCCAGTGTGCCGTAGACAACTTGCTCGATGAAATAGGCCTAACTAGATAAACAGCTTCCCCACACCTCCCAGGAAGGAGGTGAGTAAAGAAGTGGTACCTTATATGTTAAAGTACAGGAATAAAGTTAAAACTTTCAAAAAATTTGATTCAAAAGATTTTACAAACAAATCTCTTCAACAACACATCAATACTAAGTGAAGAAGTAACCTGGCAGTGAAAATTTCTTCGTAAAGAAACAAAGACAGGATGTCTACCACGAAACGGCACTTGAAACTATCACAACCAGCATGGAATCCGAAGAAACATCTTCCTGAGTATGAGTCAAGGAAACCAGATGATACCGCTACAGATTTCCGAAAGAAAAGGCAGATTAAATTGTACACATAGGTGCAATAAAACTTTCATGCGCTCTCAAATTATTGTGCCTACTTCACCTCTAGTCAATAAAAACATTTAAAAAACATAATCTATACTTTTTAAGCAGACAAAAAAAAAAAGCAAGCGGGAGATACTCTATGATAGCAGGAGAGCAAATAGAATGCCTGTCTTTAGAGTTAGAGGTGAGGGGAGAAAACGGAAAAGAAATCAGCCCTACTACAACAATCAGTAACATGCAAGCTTTCACATTAAGTCAGAGTCAGAAGGAAATACCAAAGCCAACGGTAACAGATTAACTTTTGAACAAAAAATTAAAAACAAAACAAGGGAAATCTGTAGATCTCATCTGGACCTGACAACAGCTGCATAAAAAAAAATTCATAAAGCTGGCAATGATCTTATGTAGTAAAGGAATTGCAAAGTGACTAAGTAACCAGCCACAGAAGATGATAAAAACCATATCAGGCTTGACACAGATCACCAGAAGAGTTTGCCACAAATTATCTCAAGGCTCGTTTTATTTAACAGTCCTACTACTGGCAAGGGAATCGAGATATCTAAAACTGCCGCTGACAAAAAGTATAGAGGCACCTCCAATGCACCAAAAGACTAGAACACCAGGTGACAGGAACCACGTGAACAGAAAGTGGTGACAGGGAATACAGTTCATCAGTCCTGAAGGCAAGGTCAGGACTCGAGAAGTAACACAAGCAGAAGTTCTGCTATGACAGTTAGAAGTGACCAAGGCGGGGAAGGTACTCCCATTTATGAGCCAGTTACACATTCACTGCATCACCAATTTGATGAAGGTCTGAAAAGAGAAAAAAAGCTACCCTTGACCTAAAGTAGGGCATTTTCTACAGACACATATAAGGAAGCATTAAAAAAAGTCACTGTGCAAGGCACTGCCAGCATCTTATCTGGTCAGGAAACAAAAAAATAGCACCTAAGACACACCTGAGATCAATGTAAGCTTATGAAAGGAAGACTGACAGCAGAATATTGTCCTGAAGTGAATACCATGAGCATACCTAGTCAGCCACATCACAAGATCCTCTGCATCTCTTGAAGTCTAAATGCAGATCCCCTAGACTGACTGAGGGAAAGGGAAAGTCTCCCCCACATGAATGGAGCAAGAATTTAACCAGTTTACAAAGGCTCAGAGGAAATGCAGATGCTCTTATAAACACTGAGAGAAAATACCAATTTTAGTCAACTGTATAAACTGGTCATGGATACATTTAGCCAGAATCCTGGAATAAAGTTCTAGTCAAAGCAGGGAAGTTTTGAAATAATTTTTTAATGGGACACCTGGGTACAAACCTCCGACTATTTTAAGATGATGCTTGGTCACTTTACAACAGGGAACATACAAATGTATTGACTGCAACAAATATTGAACATGAGTATGCAGGAACTCTCTTCCAGTCCTGTGATGTGTCAGTACAGCCACTTTCAGCAATAAAGTCTTTACATACCACTTATCAACATTACTATTGCTGATTTAACCTGGGCTGCAAACTGACCTTGCTTTAATACTCTAAAGTTTCCATTAGTTAAAAGAAATTACTTCAGCTTTACTCACTTATATGTATTTCTTTTATGAACAAAGGTTTGGTGGGGTTTTTTTTATGGAATATTAATTTCAAAAGGTGGCAGATTAAGGAAACTGTGCTTTTTAGAATCTATGTTTAGGCTACCAGACATATGTTGCTTCTACTACATCAATTCTGACAATGAAATTTGTTGATATTTTCTTCTTGATTTGATGTCAATACTTTGCATACCGATGCCTTTCCAAAGACGATGACTGCAGTATCCAGAGTTCTGGGACTCAGATACACAGAAACAAGGATTTCACAATCTCAGTGCAGGTAGGAATCTGGGGATCAAAACAGTTTTCTTCAATCCCCTTCTTCAACAAGGCCAATCCAAGTACAAGTCTAGTCAATCTATGCCTTGTGATTTTTGTTTGCACTCCTCCTGCATTCCACAAAACATTCTTGCATGCAAGTGTTTCAGTGGCATTCACAGACTGGGCAAAACAATTTCATAAGATGACTCACCTGTAGTTACTCAGAACACCCCCATTATTTTTCAGGGTCAAAAAGAACCAGAAGGAATTAAAAAAGCAGTTTAGTCAAACAGAATAAGAACCAAAAATTAAAGTTATGTACACTAATATACAAAAGTCTGTTTTCCTGCCCTTCATCTCTGTATCCCTTACCAAATACCACCCTTCCTCTCAGCAGTAACTGCATTAGACTAGGCTAATATAGAAAATATGATTTTGATGATAAAGTGATGCACAACAAATGCACACTCAACACCTTCTCACTTCTTAAGTAACCCATTGCAAGATGGATTGAGTGGCAATGCACTTGTGGACTGTTGAGCAATAATATTAAGAATAAAAATCCCTCAAGAATTCAAGTTCTGCAAGATGTGAGTGCTGGCAGACAGGCCACAGCGAGAAAGGCGTTACATCTTCCTAATAGTCATTAGACAAACTTTTTTTTTTTAGTTTAGAACATAAAATTCACTTAACAGCAAGCAAAGATGATCCTTTTGCAGAAAGGTTCTTGCACACTGAACTACTATTTAATAGTTTAATTTGGGAAAACCAGAAGCAAACAACTCTCATCCTGCACTGAACAGAGGGTGCATTTATGTTAACCATGCATTCTGGTCATATTAATGTAAATAACGCAAGCTCATTTGGCAAGGAACATTTGGTAGTTCAGTGTGAACTGCCATTGTATCTGGATTATCAAGACTGAAACAGCATCCACAGTTAGGAAAATGTGAGTGTTTTCAAATGCTTAGCCATGCCTCAGAAATGAAGATTTCCTAAGCTTCTTCAAGTAGGAAGCAGTCACCACCACAGACAAGTCCCACAAATGTTTCCCAAAGTGAGAACACTCAGTCAACTTGGTGATACTGAGATACAGCCACCGTTCTACCACTGAATTGCTATGAAATTAAGGAAGCCACTGGTTTAAACAGATGGCTGACAACACAGCTAGAAATAAAAGGGAAGTTGCATCTTCCCTGCCCAGCTTATGAAACTAATCAACTAAGACTAAGAGCAGATAATTAAAGCCTGCCTGATGAAAACAATGACCTTGTATGCATTTAAAATACTCAATGGCATCCCATTACTTGATATTTGATCTTTTAAAATGTAAGATTATCACCAGCAAGGGATCTTCAGTACACCAGCAATTGCATGCATGTGACGTGGCAAAAGAAAGTGACCTTGTATACCTACATGTTCCTGCAATAAAGGAAAAAAAAATAATTTTACAAGTCACCTTTATCAAATACTCCATTCTGTGAAAGCTTGACAATACTTTTTTTTTCCTTTTACTTTTTAAAAAAAAAAAACAAGTAAACAAACAATAAGTCTCATCTGCCAGACTGACATCCCGGCAATGGTTCCGCTGTTGATTTTCAAGTGGAAGTGTTGATCTTACTCAACTTCAAAGAGTACAGTACAATATAGTATTATACATAGGAAAATAAGCTCTGAAATGAAGTGTGTGTGTGTGTGGAGAGAAATCTATGATTCAGCTATCCTGTGGAAAACTCTAACATCTCTGAATCTGAAATTAAGTTGCATATTTATTCGGCGAATTGGATGAAACATGATTTCAGCAATGCATTTCTATTCTTATTTTAAGAAACAGGACATTAAAAAGTTTGTTTCAACAAAACTGGACATCAGCTAACAGGCAAGAACTTTATTTATTCATGATAACAGTTCCCTACCTCAGTAAGTTCTCCTTTCTCAACAATTTGAGATTCTCTAAGCACTGGGAGATATTCAATAGGTGAGCCTTAGTTTTATAAGGTTATCATAATATTGAGTGCTTCTGGTTTTAATGCCTTGCAGATGAGATAGGTGGACTTGAAGGACAGTAACAAATCTGCAAAGGAACTTTGCGATATCACTTTTTTTTTTTTAAACAACAGGAAAGAATGAATGGGTTTTATACTTCCTGAATTTCAGCAGCAGTGACAATAGCTTAAGAGCTTGAATTGTTACTTCCTAGCTACGCCACTCAGTAAAAAAATTAACAGCACCTTTCAGTTAAGGAAGATAAGAACTGATCGTAATACTTTGGTCCAATATTTTGCTCAAAACCCAAACTTCAGATTTTGTTTCCCTTTAGATCTGTTTTTTTTTTTGGATGGATGGTTAAGAATAACATGGCAAATCAGCCTCTAATACCTAACCCAGGAATCTAAATCCAGCTGGGTGCCTGCTCAGCCTAGCAGTGGTGCAGATATCACAGTGGCAGGCAAATGAGGGTCCATGATACATCTTAGCTATCCATCATTTTATTCAGGAAATATTATTTGTTGAGGCTAGTAAGGGTACATCTACTGAATTCACTTCTTAAAAACCAGTAGCTTTCTTGCCAAGACATGACAAAGTCCCATAGACCAACACCTAAATTCTTTTCCTCCTATTGTTTGGCCTTAATCAGAAAACAAACAAGAAATACCAATTCTTCTTTCTCAACATGGTTGTTACTAGAGTTTAATAACAGCCCTAGATTTAGCTTAGATTCTCCTCTCTTCATACACAAAATTGCTTGTTATCTGACCTTAGCATCAGCAAATTAGCAAACCCCGTTAGTTCTAGTTCTCTTTATTTCTAGAAGTCAAATTCTGTCAAGACAGACACCACCAATCCTCCATAAGAAGCCTATTCCAACAATAGTTGCACCCTGCTGTATGAAGGATGACCTGTATCCCAACCACAAGATCGCTTGACTCAGTTAAGGCCCAGGCAAGACTGGAAAAGAACATCAGGACCCTGACTGACTTTTCCAAAATCACTTCTAGATCCAACAGAGTTTGAAGAGCAGAGTTGCGCTACACTAAACTTAAAAATACACTAGTAGAATTATCACAGAATGGTTGTGGTTGGAAGGGACCTGTGGAGGTCATCTGGTCCATTCCCACTGTTCAAGCAGGGTCACCTGGAGCCGGTTGCCCAGGACCACATCCCAGACAGCTTTTGAATATCTCCAAGGAAGGAGACTCCACAACATCTCTGGGCAACTTGTGCCAGTGGCTGATTACATTCACAGTGAAAAAAAAAATACTTCCTGATGTTCAGAGGGAACCCCCTGTGTTTCAGTGCCCATTGCCTCTGGCCCTGTTACATATCTTAACAAGTGACAAAACCATTAGCAGAATGTTATCTTTTAAGGAAACTAAACATGGCTGTTCTGAGTGATTCAACTAACCCTATTTAATGTAACAGCAAGTAAGATGCAGTTCTGAGAAGTTTCCCGGACACGATAGCACCACTTGATAGCATCCACTCTGTGGGTAGACCACACAGTCTTATTAATCACATTAACTAGCAAAAAAAAAAGTTAGGGAGAAATCTTATCTTCAGGCATAGTCTTAATAACACCTTTTGCTTATTTTTTTGTTTCTTTGTTCCATTATCACTTATTTAAGAAGTGGAAACCTGCAATCTTTTAGCAACAATGCCAGCTCCAAATACCCTGATGCATGCTAGGCAGCCTGCTTCTTTTGAGGTGGTGAAACCATTGCTAAAAAAAATGGACTAGCAAGTTCTTAGAACATCTGCTACCTGAAGAGCTACATAGCTCCCAAGAACAGAGGTCACATTCCACAGAGCTGCACAGATGCAGATACATCCAACTGCAGGGGGGAAACCCCACTCAGTTACCAAATTGTAGACAGGTATCTCTCAGCAAGTATCAGCCTGCCTGCCTTTGGCAAGCAGCAAGGTATCAAGGAGCGAACCTGAGAAAGCCACTGCAAACTCCTACCACAGTCATCTTAAACTAGGAAAGACTCAGGAGCCCACATCCTTTGGAGCTAGCTTCATCAGGTCCCCAGCATGCAGACAGTAATCACTAGCACATCTTTGGGATTCCCATTGTTACTGATGATTTACACTTCGTGATTTTGAAGTGCTCACGCAGTACCACAGAAGATTAACAGACACTCCCTGTTTCTTTTTTTAAGGTATATGAGACGGTCAGTGATTGAACCACATTCATAGCGAAACTTCCTCCCTCCTCCCCCCCTACATTATGAGTTGCACTTAAATTCACAGTTTATGCTGTCAAAGCTTTATCTAGGGTATCTTAGCACTCGTATTTCTCACAAGCAAGGGATATAGAAAGAAGTGACAGAACCATTCACTCTCCTTCAGAATATAGTATTTTATAAGACTATTAAACAAGCTTCTTTTCTAGTAATACAGTGCAGCCAGCATAATCCCAGGTGCCAGTATGGGGAAGACGCATTCTGCATCATGTTCAGAGAAGACACTGCTATCACACCTTGCAGCCTGAGGCAGCGGCAGAACCCTTGACAATAAAGCTTATCAAGGCTGGTTTCAAAGCCATCTGTTGCCCCTACAGACAGGACAGCAAAACCTCTGTAAAAATAAGAATGGTACATTTCATTTGGGGAACTAAGAGTATGAAGAAACTATCCCTATCCCTCCTCAAGGCTATTTTTCTAGACACACTGACAAAGCAATTATCTTAGAAAAGAAGGAGACATTGCAACAATTTTTTTTTTAATTTATTTTCTTTTATTATGTGAGTGGTTGGCAAGATGGAAGAAAGTAGTGCCAGAGATCTATATCCTACTCTGCTCATGTGAAAACTTGAAGGACAGGACTTAACCTTCTGTAACAAGCAGAATTAGCAGTGACACAGATGGGCTTGTGCACTAAGAAGGATAAAGTCCCCTTCACACACGGTTCTGTTGGTGACAAGCTGTTCAGAAATTGTCTCTTCTGTGGTTTCAGCTACTCTCCGGGCAGAAAGAAGTAATCATGTAAGGCAAATGGGGTATACCCACACAGTTGTTCTTTAGCAGAACCATTAAGACCAGGAGTTTCATTCACTTTCACCAGCAACTGTATGAAAATGGAACAGACTAAAATCAGAACAGTAACAATGCATATGCTCCAACTAGGAAAAGCCTCCAGAATCACAAGGAAAAAGTGGCAAAAGTCAGATCGGAGAGGGGTGACCTAGAAGTGACCTAAGCAATTGCCACAACAGATAAGAGATGACAGTTGTGATAACAGACTCTTTGCAGTATCATCAGAAGCAGTAATAACAGAATTGGCAGAAATTAAGATGAGGGAAGAGTATGACTATATTCAGCAAGGGAAACATTTCAGACGTCTACCCTAAAAACATTCATCAGAGGATACACCAAAGAGCCAGAAAGCCCAACACTTCAGGTTTTTCTAATGGCAACAAAAAGTCATTACTGAAATGCAACAGGTATCACTACAGTAAACAGAGAATAGTTATAAACACTAGTACAAACAAGGATTAGTTTCTCACCTTTACTATTTTGTATTGTTAACATCTTCATTCTAAGAACAGCAGCTAAATATAAGTGCTGCATGACAACTGCAGCACCACATACTATCATGTTTTTGCTGTGGCGGTTTGTTAGGTTTCAGCTCAACCAACATGCATGCAGAATCTCAAGCTACCACTTAAAAAGTTGCTATTATGGAAAGATGAATCAAAAGAAAAACCTCCTTAACTCTCAATTCATGCTTTACATTGGAAGACAGAAGAAAGGCAGATTTGGTTGCACACCCTCGTTAACATAAGTGCCAAAAAAAATGTCCAGAAGGAAATAATTAAGTATTGACATGGCAGCAGCTATGCTTGCCAACCTAAATATGATTCAGTCATCAAAACCCCACAACTTAAAGACTAAAGAGGGAATCTTCAGTTCAAGTACTCTTAATTTAACAATTGGACTTGAAAGTGAGAAATCTAGAAACACAGATATATACACTTTTTGGTCAGACAAGGAATGCAGAGCTTGGACAATATGCTATTCAATGACTTCAAAGGAAGAATTTTTTCAAATTCAGTCTAAACTATTACAAAATTGAAAAGCAATGCATACAGGCACGTAACGAATTGTATCTACAGACCTCCTTCTGTGACTTACCAGATGCTATTAGGCAGCCACCATCTCTATGTCAGGCTGTCTTACAGCCAGATATACGATTAGTAAGTTTGGAGATCTGTCCAAGAGCTAGAAACTCACAGCAATTCTCAATGCAATACTTCAGCTTAGGGCTTAGAGGTCAGTGAAAGTCAGTTCTCACTGTTATTCCTCCCTCCTGTTGCACATGACAGGGATTCCCATCAAGTCACACTTATCAGTACCACAGAAAAAGATTCAAGAGCCATGTCTAGAATAGCCTTCACCCAAAGACTGTGAATCATTAGCAAATAGGCATTGCCAAAATTGCTTAGCACCTGCCACATCAAAAGTGGCTCAACTCTTTATTTCTTTACTTTCATGGTTAGCATCACAGAGCACCCAGACACTGAAATAGGATTAAGCGCTGCTGTGCTTAGTGCTACACGTTAACAGGTGACTTCTACCCTAAGGAGCTTGCACTGAGCCAGTGCTCTTCCGGCACACCAGGCAGGCAGGACAGCAGAGGCTGCGCTGAGCAAATGCATTTCTCGGTCTCAGCTACCACTTCTTAGAGTGTTCTCTGCTTTTACTAACAAGGCAGGTACCAGAATTGCCATTGAATTCATATAAAAAAAAAAAAAAAAAAACAAAAAACCTCTGATCATTTAACAATTATCTCAGTTGGGACACTTGAACACAGAAAAATCAGAAAGAGTTTGTGCAAGTTTTCTGTTTTCTTCCTCTGCTGAGGCTGTCCTCAACTTTTTTTAAAAAGTATTTCAAGCAACTTGCAACAATATGCCATGAGTTTCACGTTGACAGAGCTCCAAAACCACTACTCCAACACTGTGTTAATTCATGTCGTAACGTGCATATGTTCAGAAATAGCAGATTCTATTATTTATGACTACGTGAAAGTCACAAGCAGCTTTGAGAACTTTGCATGAGCAACAAGCTAAAACAGATTGAAAGAAGGAGTTACGGATATCCTGCCTTCCAGGATCAGACCCACAGCTGTGCTTTTCTTAGATATTATGTTTCCAACTTTACCTAGACTGTCATATTCATTAGCATCAACACCCACATCACTCAATCTTGAAGGCAGACAGCAAACTTTGCTCTAAAGTAATTAGAAATTAACATCAAGAAGATGTATTTTATATTAGCAGAATAAGGACAAGCACCCACGACAGGATAGAACACTACATACAAAAAACCTCCTTGTCCTTCAGAAAAACAAGAAACTAAAGCAATGAAACATGTATTTCAAAGCACAATATTCAAGGATTTATATTTATTCAAGCTGCAGGAGACTGAAAACAATGTAGGTCCCCCAAAAGTATATTGCTTGAACACAACTGCAAATGCAGAAGACAGACATAAAAATCCAGCATCTCAAAGAGCAGAGCTGGGTAAATTTGGTAACAGAAACATATTAGTCCCAGTCTGAAGAGCCGTTTGTCAGATCTCACGATATCTGCATCCTATTATCTGACACTTGATACAGGAAGAGGCAATTAGATTCTCCTAGAAGTTTCTTTGGCTACCTTAGTAGTGGTGTTTTACAGTATCTATCCCCTAGCCTTTTACCAGCAAAATTTTGCACCTTTGGCGAGTCAAATCTTAAACATAACTGAAATCAATTAAGGTTTACTTCAATAAGATCAAAATACACTGATATAGATACTATGCTGCTTCTGACATACAGAAGTACCCCATGACTGCACACACACACACTCATTCTGCTGCCTCATTCATCACTGCATGTTTTTAAAATGCACATTTCAGCAAATCAAATTTAAGCCTAAAACATATTAGCAATTTAAATATTAATTACCTTTTCAATAGGAAGGCTTTCCTCATTTTGTAGCTAAGAGCACTGTTCGTAGCAACTGAAAACTCAGTTTTACAATTAGAAACCATAAGGTGTGAGAATAACGCCCTATGTTACTTTCTACACAGCATGTAATGAGACCTACAGAATGCAACAAATGAGGGAAAGGCTGTTAGACTGACATGCATCTGTTTATAACAGATGCAGTTTCAACTAGACCCAGTTCTTTACAATGACATACATAGAGCTACTAAAAAAAAAAAGGTTCTATATAAAATACGGTATACTTACACTTGCAAAAGTGAATGAGCTAGCCACACAGGCAGTGTTGCAATAAGCAGACTCCAGCTGAGCCTCACCATCATTTCCTGTCCCTGGTGAACATGCCAGTAAATTCAGCCCAGCCACAACTGTTCAGTACACACACACACACACACACTCATACACTGAGAGCATCTCCAACCCCTAAAACTCCCCTCCTACCTTTCCTGCATGCCAACCCCAAATATTATACAAAATTATAAGACAGGCCATAAATGGGCCTAACACAGCGTGTGAGGAGGGGGATATCAGTGTAAAGAAAAAGAGAATAAAGAATTCTGAATGCTATTGCTTTGAAAATGGACTAGGAGCCACAGTGGAAAATATTTACCTTAATCTATTGGGAGTACAGACTACGGACTATTACTTAAGATTATTTTTTTAAACATTTTCAATAATAAAAACCAAAGCTCATAGAAATTAAAACTGTCATTACCCATGGCTTTATAGAAAATGTCCATGAAAACATTTGCTTTAAATACCCAAGCCAGACTTACAAGCTCTGTTGAAATTAAGTAGAGCAAAACATTCTGAACTCTATGATTAATCAACGAAAGTCAAGGGATGAAGCAACAACCAACTGTTCTCTATGTCCCTTCTCAAGAAAGCAGAGAAGGAAAAACACTGTTACCATCATTAGAGGCCTAGGACAAAAATGTAAGCAGACAAATTACCTTACAAGGAAAAAGCAAATTTATTAAACACCCTTTTCTCTAGCCATTCCAGACATCCTCCTAGAAAAAATACATCAGCAAGTGTCAGTGAAGAGTACCTCACTGTCAGTGAACTGTACCAAATAGTTTCCAAGTAATGGAGTATTTAAACGTTCATATTGCCTAATTTGTCCTCAAATGGAAATTAAATCAACCTGGAAACTGAAGTGGCTGGATTTAATTAACCTATTTTCTTGAAGATCCGGGTAAAAAGAAAAAAAAATAAAAGGGGTGATATTTTTTAATTTTACACGAGCACAGAGAACCACAGATTTAGACGAGAGTGACGGCTTTCCAAACATGCCCCAGATCTCTGAAGTTACATTTAAGAGCCAGCCGGCTGCCAGCTCGATTCGCCTGCGCAGGCAGCAAGGGGGGGA
>NW_009613411.1:0-5346 GCF_000690535.1 Cariama cristata
TTTAAGGTCCCTTCCAGCCAAATCATTCTATAAGTCTATGAAAGAGTGACTAAATTCACCTTGAAGTGATGTGGACAAGCTTAATCTGTATATGCTACATTGCTGTCAGCAGCATTGGCCTTGGGATGAGCTGAGCTTTGTGTACATGGGCATGTGTGATATTTTCTTCCAGCTGAGATTTTGAAAAGACCAGCTCACTGCTGTGTTAACACAACCCTGTCACTCATCCTGTAAAGAGAATAGGAGTAAACTACAAGAACACTGTACGCTGGAAATGTTCACAACATCTCTGTTGTGTTAAACAGCAGGCTCATCCAGAAGATGCATGGTCTCTGCAACCTTCCCCCTGCCTTCCAGGGAAGGGTTTAACTCCCCCTGCACCCATGGCATGCAGCTGGGGACAGCCAGCCTGGGAGCAAAGGCAGCGTGGGGGCTTCCCGTGGGGGCTGGTGGAAACCCCCAATGCTGGGAGACCTGCCCTCCGATGGGAAGCAGGTCACAAAATGAAATACCTCCAGGTCCTGATCAAGTCTGACTTCATTTGTGCACTCTGCTTATACAGCTGTGGCACTTACCAGTTTTCCAGAGGGGCACACAGATTGCCAGACATGCATCAGTGTGGGAAGCAAGGTTTTGTTGTGCTCCCCAGGCATATCATGAAATAATATAAGATGAATATGAATTTCTGAGGTTTTGGATTTGGTTTTGTGGGAACTTTTTAGTCCTACTAACCCAGCACTTTCTAAATATCTGGCCATCTGGGCCCAAAGTAATTTTCTACTTTTGTTTTAAAATATTCCTTAACAGAGAACTTATGAACATTGCTGTGTTAGGATCATAAGGCAGCCTGAGTAAGTGTTACCTCTGTCTTCAGAGTTACAAAAGTTACTTGCTTTCATGAAGCATTTATATGATTTTTATTACTTAGAGAATACTAAACACCTTCATTTAAGTGAAAGAGATGAACCTGTTATGTATAAATTAATAAGTAAAAAATAATGGAGAACACGTACACATATATATATGTATACCGTACTTTGTATCACTATTAACAGTGCAAAAGCAAAGGTTTTGCCGCCATAGCTTTTAACATTTGGGAACAGCTGTGCCACCCCTATGCTGTTTGTTCAGTCTGAGCTGTTGCCAATCAACAGTTGTGCCAGGATAAGAAAAAATTTGCACATAGTCATAGTTGACAGCTCAAATCTCATCGCCGATACAGCTCACAGCAACCCCTGTGCATTTTCTTGTCAGTTAAAGAAAAATGTCACTCTCGGGCTGGCAATATCCATTATTCTCAACTGCTGTCTGTCTGTGTCTCTGCCAGTGCAAATGAAATGTAAATGCAGTTCCCAGCACGGCGGGGCTGGCAGCGGTAGCGAAGCGTGCGGGATGGACAGCGGCCGACGGGACCGTGCAACACCATCCATGCCGGAGGGGGACGGAGGGGATGCAGAGATGAGAAAACGTGCAAGAGAGATGGTGGGAGTGTTGCGTTGGCACCGAGGAGGCGGGCGGCATGACGGGAGGGAGGATGCTCTCTCAGCGCTGCAGCTCCTGTTTCCCTTAGCGCTGTGAAACAAGGTGGCAGCAACCCACTTCTAACAAATTCAGATCCCACTAGGAGCCAAAGTTCCACTTTGTCTGCCTTTTTTTACAGTTTTTTGCTTTTTTCCTTTCTCCTTTCACCTCATACCCATGGTGTAAGTCATCTCAGACCTCTCCGCTGGGATTTTCTGCACCATATGCTCTTTGTCCTGCAGCGCTTTACATGACTTTGGTGCTTCTCTTCATGTGTAACGTCTGTTGAAGATGATGAGGGGTCTGTATACATAAAAATTGTCACAGATTGTCCTACAGAAAACCCAGCTATCTAGATACATATGTACGTAGGTTTTCACTACCATCTTTGACTCGCAGATTTTTCCTACTTTAGATAAGCTTTGTTCTGATAGTAATGAAGTATTCTTCTCACAGGCAATGAAGGCAGGTCACTGAGTTGCTATCAAAAGCGTCCTGTATCAATGAATACACCTTTGTGTTAGTATAGGTTATTCACCACATCAGAAGCACCTTAGCATTATAAATAAAAAGAATTAAGCTTTGGAGGACTCTGCTCCAGTGTGCAGAAATCAAATGGAATTATGCACAAACTGTTGGCAGAATTTCATAATGAAGCAATAATGTTTTGTTGCAATTACTGTGAATAGACACTGATATCTTTTCCATAGAGATATTTTCAACACATCGTCTAGAAGTCCACACAACTCTGTTATGTTCCACGGGCTTTTTCTGGTGCTGATTTCAAAGTAGATACCTCACAGGTTTCAGTAGAAATTTTGCTTTTGAGCCCAAGGGAAGAAACAACAGTAAAGAGATCTGAAATGAAAATGTTTTTTTTTTCTTTTACTATGAATATATGTTAGAGAAAAGTACAGTGTGTGAGAGGATAGAGGGCATAATTTCCAAAATTGTCTAAGCATCACTGCAGCCTTACTTCCATTTTCAAAGCAATGTAAGCACTTTGAAGCCTAAAGGCTCCAACAGGTTCAGATAATATCCTTATTGTAGTCTAAAATTGATCAAGTAGTTTAGGTGCCTAATTCACACTATGTGCTTTGATGCTCTCATAAGCCCTGCTAGATACCTCTCTGAATCAATACGAACCTGAAGTCTCCTGATAATTGGACACTCAATTTCACCAAAATGCAGTGGGATGTGAGTGCTAATGTCATTTCTTAAAATAGGCTTTAAAATCCTAAGCCACATAAGGACTGATTTTTAAAAGCATGAAGCCACTGACGGATGCAGAAATGGGTCAAGAGGAATTTGCCTAAAACCCTGAGGAGTTCATGAGATTTTCAGAGAGGGCACAAAAAAAGGAAAAAGGAAGACAGCCAGTTTGCTATCGAATATCTCTCAAATAACAGATTCTTTATGGATATTCAATGAAAAGGCAGATAACATCCATTCAGGCAAACATTACTCCATCAAAGCATTAATATTTTTAGGTGCAATGAAGCTTTGGCTTCTTAAGCTGCATAAATGGCTGGACATGCAAGCAGGTGTTACTTGTAGAAGTATGTATGGAGTAATCAGCTCCATACAAGTCTCACACCTCTTAATCCCACACCAAAAATCATTTATTACGGTCTTCATGAGAGAGACACAGGATCTTAACTTAAGCTCACCCAGTGGTAGTGAAAAAATCCTGATTAGCATGTCCCGTTAGCAGTTAAGGACATGCAGCAAACACCTGGGAGAGCACAAGAACTGGGACTATTGCACTCAGGTAGTACAGAGGTTACGTCTGTCCTAATAAATTCAGCGGTGCCAGGCTGTGGTGCTGGATGCTGGTATGAGATGGTCTTTGCGACTGCAGGAATAGCCCCTGGCATAGCTGAGGGCTGTGATAAGGAGACCTGTCCCAAACAATCCCTGGGCCCTGTTGGGGCAGGGAAGGGCAAGCCAGAGACCATTGTCAATAGGCGGTTTGGGTTTGCCCGCCTCGCTTGGTAGGATTTGCTCTACTGACATGATCCAAGCTCTGCCACCTGGTTTGAAAACTGGAGAATTTCTCTAGACCGTTGATTTACTGCTATAGGCATGGCTAGAGTACAGCCAAAATATTGTGTTATGGGAGAGCAGGAGATACAAGAGGGAGCTTCAACTATGGGACACAGCTGTGGGGACGTCACTGGTTTTGCTGCTCATAGCCTTACTTTTTCCACTAAGATTTAGCCTTAAAAGCAATTTGACATCCTGTTTTTCTCCAGGATCAAGAAGGTGACAGTCCATGACAGTACAAAGTCAACAAGCACTGTTAGAAATGTCTCTGCTTTGCTTGTCCCTATTGGTAGCCCATGCCCCTTGCTAGCAATGTGATGCTGCAGTGCTGCGTTCTGTCCTTCAGGTGCTGTTAGATGGCATAGACAAGCAATGTCACCAAGCCTGTTTTCACGGCCAAAGATGCTAGCACCCAGCATGTATTGTGGAGTTCTGCTAGAAGGAGAAAGGCAAAGTAATGACTATGGAGAAACATGCGTTCAGAAAAACTCATGTGCTATTGTGATAAAGTTATAATATTCTCTGTTTTCAATAAGGTAAGAGCTGAAAGGCACCAGTTCTAGCAATGTTTGTCTGTTTTGCCTTCTCTTTAGAAATTCAGTAGAAAGAATGAAAAAAATTTTACCATATATAGGTGTCCTCTAATAGTTTTTGCCTTTGATGGCTTTCTGCTCCTCAGTAGCAAATTGATTTGCTGCTTCGTTGTAGCAATAGTCGGTGTCGTGTACATCAAAAACTTAGAAGGCATGAAGGCCTGAGGTTTACAACCAGTGAAAATCTAGTTCAGTTTAATTATCACCATATTAAAACCAATAGAGTAATGTTATTGCCAGTGTCTTTCACAAAAGTGCCCCGTGCACGTGCTCTGCCATAGAGAAAGTGCAGGCTGGTTTTGGTGGCTTCAGTGCAGTAGGTTGGCAGACCTGGCTCCCAGTCAGCGCAAGACTCATTTCCAGCAATTTCCAGTTACTGTTTGGTGCTCTGACAGGGTGGGAATGGAAACAGAGGAACGAACCCTCTAGGGAAATGGAGGATGAGCAAGTGGAGCATCGCCCTCCGTACCCTCGTCCGAACAGCTGGGGCAGGGATCCCAGCAGGGGCTAAGATGTCTTCATAAACTCAAAGATATGTGGCGATATCAACTACACAGACGCTTCGGTTTAGTAGATAAAATTAGATCAACAGGAGAAAAAAAGTGTCTATAGTTCCTACA
The DNA here is from genome assembly GCF_000690535.1 of Cariama cristata. Taxonomy (NCBI): domain Eukaryota; kingdom Metazoa; phylum Chordata; class Aves; order Cariamiformes; family Cariamidae; genus Cariama; species Cariama cristata. Next base: position 4,781 of record NW_009613411.1, read on the forward strand.
GATACAAAAGACAAATCCTCCAAAAAATTCAATCTGGGGCAAAAGTTCATTGGCCTGTGAGTAACTTTGTTACTCAAAACAGATTTGAGTTTATAGCATTTGTGGTTGGACACAATTTTGCAGAGTATATACTTCTACTTAGCCTGTACAGACTGCAGAAATCTGACTAATAAGAACCTCATGTTGGGTTTAATCCAAACCCTAATTTAAAGCTTTTTCCAGTGCAAGATTAAACCTGCTTCTTCCTGCTGAAAAAACAAAATGATTTATGTCAGATTCATATGATGATAAAACTAAAGGGAGCTCCACTGGTAATATGTAACTATCACAGTGTCATTACTTGACTGTGTGGACTTGAACACAACCTTGGCTTGAAGTTTTTCTTCTCTCGCCTTTATCTGAAATGCTCAGATGTATATTCCTGTAGCAGAGAAGGCTGCTTGAAGGGATTCTGTATTCTGTCTGGAAATACGCTGCGGAGAATGAGGAAATTGCCAAATCCGCTTCTGTGTAGTAACAACCCATTTGATAAACAATATCCCGGGGCAATATTAGTAGGTGTACTA